>NW_007259586.1:1663645-1691037 GCF_000164805.1 Carlito syrichta | reverse complement strand
AAAAAAAAAAAAAAAAAAACAATGTATCTAGGAAGGTGGTGGTGTGAGGAGGGTAGAATTGCCTAGACTGAGGGTCATGATCTAGTACACTATATGGTCAACGCATTAGAAGCAACCCATGTAGATCTTATTTTTAAACATTCTATTTTGAAAACATTTTAGATTCACAGAAAGTGGTAAAGACAGAACAGAGAATCCTGTGTACCCTTTGCCCAGTTTACCCCATTCGTTACATCCTATCTTATATCTTACATAATTGTACATAACAGTACAGCTTCAGAACCAGAAAACTAGCATTGTAGCACAAAGAAATCCCTCAAGTTTCTCCTTTAGCTTACACACACATTCCCACAACAACACCCCTGGCAACCTTTTCTGTCTTCGGCTCTGTAATTTGATCACTTCAAGAATGTTACATAAATGGAATCACACAATATAAGACCTTCAGAGATTGGCTTTTTTTTACTCAGTACAACACCTTTGAGATCTATGCAAGGTATTGTGTGTATCAACAGTTTGTTCCTATTGCTGAATAGTACTTAATGGTAGGGATGTACCACTGTTTATTTAACCATTTGGCTACTATAGAAAATTTTGGTTGTTTCCAGTTTTTGTGTCTTACAAATAAAGGTGCTATGAGCAATCACATGTTTTGTGTGCGAGTATGTAGACACATCAGTGTCCTTTCCTCTAGGATTAATGCCCAGGAATGTGATTGCTGGGTACTGTTGTAAATGTATGTTTACTTAATTAAGAAATTGACAAATCATTTAACAGTGTGGCTGTACCATTTCACATTCCTACCAACAATGAAGGAGAGATTCGGTTTCTCTGCATCCTCACTAGCATTCGGTGTTGTCACTCACTTTTATGTTAGCTGTTCTATGTGTAGTGATAACTTATCATGGTCTTAATTTGCATTCTCCTAACGGCTAGTAATGTTAAACATCTTTTTAAGTGCTTACCTGCCATCTGTATATTTTCTTTGATGAAACATATGTTCATGTCTTTTTCCTACTTTATAATTGAATTGCTTGGTTTTTAACGTTCAATATTGAGGTTCATTATAAATTCAAGATGAGACATTTATTAGACACAGTCATGCACTATGTAATAACATTTCAATCGATCACAGACCGCATATACAATGACAGTCCCATAAAATTATAATGGAGCTGAAAAATTTCTATTGCCTAGTGACATCATAGCCACCATAACATTCTAGCACAACACATCACTCTTGTGTTTCTGGGGATGCTAGTGTAAACAACCCACTGTGCTGCCAGTTGTATAGAAGTATAGCAATACAATTCTGTATAGCATATAATAGTTAACAATGACAACAACTATGTCACCGCTTTCAGTATTCACTATATATACTTTTTATCATTATTTTAGAGTGTAATCCTACTTATTTAAAAACAACTGTAAAACAGCCTCAGGCAGGTCCTTGAAGAGGTATCCCAGAAGAAGGCAATGTCATGGGAGATGACAGTTCCAGGTATGATAAAGGTTTGAACACACTCTGTAGAGGACGGGTAGTCTTTTCAATAAATAGTGGTGAAGCAATTGACATCCATAGGCAAAGGGGGGGGGAAGTAATCTGAATATGAGTGCCTCTTTAAACAAAAATTAACACAAAATGAATCACAGATGTCACTTTCAAATGTAGAACTATAAAACTGTTAGAAAAAACACAGAAGACCTTCAGGACATAGGGCTTGGAGAAGAGCTTTTAGACATAATACCACAGGCATGAGCCATAGAAGAAAAAGACTGACAAATCAGACTTTACCAAAATTCAAAACTTTCACTATACAAAAGACCCTGTGAAGAGGATGAAAAAATAAGCTACAAACTGAGAGAAACTGTTTGCAAACCAAATACGGTCATATCGTAAAGCATTTTTACTATGTTATCTTCAATACATGGAATGTCTCTCCATTTATTTAGACCTCATTTGATTTCTTTAATTAGCATTTTATAGCCTTCAGCATATAAGTCTGGTATACGTTTTGTTAGTTATACCTAAGTACATTTATTTTTGTGTAATTGCCAATGGTATATATTTTAAATCCAGTATCCATGTGGTCATTGCCAGTATACAGAAATACAATTGCATTTTGCCTGCTTATCTTGTATCCTGTGACCTTACTTAACTCACAACTGCTAGGATTTTTTTTTTTTTTTTGGTAGATTCCCTTGGATTCCATATAGATTCCTTAGGATTTCTATATAGACAAAGATGTCATCTGTAAAATGTAGTTTATTTCTTCATTTCCAGCGTATATGTTTTTTATTGTCATGTCTTGCCTTATTACCTAGGCTAAAACTTCCAGTACCATATTAAATAACAGTGGAGAAAATGAACATCCTTCCCTTGTTTAAACAAGGCAATCAATCTTACGCCATTAAGTATAATGCTAGCTGTAGGTTTTTGTAGATGCTCTGCATAGATTTAAAGAAGTTTCCTTCTACAAATACTTTTCTGTGAGATTGTATCATGCATGGGTATGAAATTTTATCAAAAAAAATGTTTCTGCTTCTGGCTGGACACACTGGCTCATGTCTATAATCCCAGCACTTGGGAACGCTGAGGCAGGAAGATTGCTTGAGCCCAGGAGTTCCAAAACAGACTGGGCAACAGTGAAACCTCGGCTCTACAAAAATATTTTCTAAAATAAACAGTTGTGGTGGTGTGCACCTGTGGTCTCAGGATGCTGAGGTGAAAGGATCATCTAAGCCCAGAAGGCCAAGGTAGTCATGAGCCATGATTGTCATGATCATGCCAGGGCACTCTAGCCTGGGTGACAGAGTGAGACCCCTACTAAAACAAAAAATTGCAATAACTGATACAATCATGTTGTCTTTCTTCTTTAACTTGTTAGTAAGGTAGATAACCTTGATTGATGTCTAAATATTGGAACAGTCTTACATCTGTAGAATAAACCTTACTTGGTAACACTGTAGAATTATGTTATATGTTGCTGAATTTGCTTCGGTAATATGTTATTAAGGATGTTTTTGTCTATATGTGCAATATTATTCTGTGGTTGTTTGTATTGTCTTGGTCTAGTTTTAGTATCAGGGTAAGACTGGCTTCATAAAATGAGTTTAGAATCATTCCCTCCTTATCTATTTTTTAAACAAAACTATACAGAATTGGTATTAATTATTTTTTAGATATTTACTACAGATCTCCAGTGAAACCAATTAGGAATGGAGATTGTGGGTGGAGGGTTAAATTACAAATTCAATTTTCTTAATATTTATAGAACTATTCAAATTAATCATTTCATATTAAGTTGAGGTTGTTTGTACTTTTTGATAAATTAGTCCACCTCATCTCAGTCATAAAAAGAGCATGTCTAGAATTGTCCATGCTATTTTTTTTTTTTTTTTTTGAGTTGGAATCTCACTCTGTCGTCTAAGCTGGAGTGCAATGGTATGCTCACAGTCACCCCAGCACTGACCTGCTAGACTCCAGTGATCCTTCTGCCTCAGCCTCCCCATTAGCCAGAACTATAGGCGTGTGATAACATGACCTACTAATTTTTGATTTATTGTAGAGACAAGGTCTCATCAAGTTGCTTGGGCTGGTCTCGAACCCACAGGCTCAGGCAATCCACTTGCCTCAGTCTCCAAAAGTGCTGGAATTACAGGCTAAGTCACTGAGCCTGGCCTGTTCAGGCTATTAATCCCCTAAATCTTTTTTATATCTGTCCAGTGACATCAACAATGATAGTCTGTTATTTTCGATACTGATAATTTGTGTCTTTTATCTTTTCTATTTGTCAGTCTTGCTAGATGTTTGTCAGTTTTATTGGTCTTTTCAAAGAACTCTTTGTGTCACTGATTTTTCTCTATTGTTTTCTGTTTTCAATTTCACTAATTCCTGTTTTACTTTCTTCCTTTTATTTACCTTGGATTTACTTTGCTTTTCCTCTTCCAGTTCCTTGAATTGGGAGCTTAGATCTTTTACTTGACATCTTTCTCTTTTCCTAATATAAGCATTTAGTGTTATGAATTTCCCTCCACCAGCCTTGTTGAACCAACACAGGATACACAGAAAACTAATTGTACATCCACATGCCTTGGCATCAGGTCCCCAAATGTGAAGAACAAAGGGCCCATATTACAATTAGTCTGAAATGTGCCAACTCAAAATATGTTAGGGACATCTAGGGTTTATTTCAAAAACAGAATCATTATCTAATTTGATAATATAGAAAAGAAGAAAGCCAATCCCAGTCATAACTATTTATATAATTAAATAACTAAATATTTATGTATCAGTTTGAGCATTTTTATCAGTCTACCTTTCTAGTTCCTGTTCCAGAACTCCATCATATGAAGGGTTTTGCCTCAATTAAATTCTGTATTGCCACTTCTCTAACTTCAAAACGTATTGTCACCGCAGAAGATTAGCAAGACCCCTACCTATCACTATACACAAAAATCAACTCTAAATGGATCAAAGACCTAAGCATAAAACCTCAAACTATAAGAACCTTAAAAAACGCAGGAGACACCCTTATGGAAATTGGATCTGGCAACCAATTCCTGATCAAAACCCCAAGTGCTCATGCCACAAGAGATAAGATAAACAGCGGGACCTCATCAATCTGACAAGCTTCTGCAAAGTCAAAGAAACCATTGAGAAAGCAGAGATAGCCCACAGACTGAGGAAAAATATTTGCCAACTATACTGTCTGACAAAGGCCTAACATCTAGGATCTACAAGGTACTCAAACGTGCTGCAAAGAAAAAAACAAACAGCCCCATTACAAAGTAGACGAAAGATATTAATAGACATTTCTCAAAAGAAGATATACAAGCAGCAAACAGATACATGAAAAAATGCTCAGCCTCACTAATCATCAAAGAAATGCAAATTAAAACCACACTGAGATACCACCTAACTCCAGTCAGGATAGTCATCATCAATAACTCAAAAAAAAACAACAGATGCAGGAAAGAATGCAGCGAAAAGGGAACACTTCTACATTGTTGGTGTGAGTGCATACTAGTACAGGCTCTGTGGAAAACAGTGTGGCAATTCCTAAAAGACCTAAAAATGACCTCCCATATGATCCCACAATCTCCCTACTGGGAATACACCCGAGGAACTCAAATCACTCTATGAAAAAGATACCTGCACATGCATGTTTATTGCAGCATTCTTTGCAATAGCAAAAACATGGAACCAACCATTCTGCCCATCAAAAGAGGACTGGATTTTTTTTTTAATGTGGTACATATACATTATAGACTATTACTCAGCCATAAAGAAGGACAAAATTATGAATTTCACAGTAACCAAGTATCCCATGTTCTCACTCATAAGCAGACCTTGAACAACTATCACAAAGCTGTAAGAAAGGGATTGGCAGTAGTGGGAAACTTCTGGGGGTGAGGGGGCATACCCCATCAACAAGAGTACCTACATAATGAACATTTGTATACCTAACCCTGAAATGTACCCCACATCTTTAAAATAAAAATTTTTTTAAAAACAACAAAAAGTAAATTAATAGACTGTTTTTTAAAACCGTATGCTTTAATAAATATCATGTATGGAAACAAGCAAAAAAAAACAGATGTCATAGCCCTGAATTATGGAGCTGTTTCCTAGAGAGCAGGAAGTAGTTGATTTTCCCTCTTGGGAGTCTTAAGAGATAGCAAATAAACACCACCACCTTTTTGTAACACTATAATTTACACTGTAGTAAGGGAGGAGGTATAATAGATCATTTAATCACATAAAAAAATTCACACCTGTGTTTTCTCCCCTTTTTTTTTCAATGCAGATCTCCCTTTAATTTTATAAATGTGTAGTTTTAACCTAAAATTGTTTCCTGCTGAAAGAAATACATGGACCATAGGAAAATGCTTATTTGTAATTTCTTTCTTCCTTCCTTTTTTCTAGTAAGCTTCAGAGCCCACAGGATTCCCAAAGGACAAAGTCATGGTGACCAACTGTTCCTCATTTGGTCCTACATGTACCTTAATTTTGTCTGCTTACTCTTGGACCATGAAATTTGATTCTTATAATGGGAGATAGGAGCCTGTTTGGCTAAACTGTTCTCTGTCTCCTCACCCCAAATGATATGAAAATTGAAACATGTCTCTTCTACCAGGAAAATTTCTGTCTCTCTTTACACATCTGTGGCAAGTAGCCACTACAATGGTACTCAATAATTCCCACCTCCTGGTTTTCATATCCCTGAAAAATTTTCTTGCCATGAGTGTAATACAGACTTATTGACTGACTTCTAACAAAAAAGAATTAGGCAGAAGTGATGAGATGTCACTTCCAAGAGACAAGGTTATAAAAAGACCATGTATTTCATCTTAGATGATCTCCTAGTCTCTTGGACCCTCTCCCTGGGAGGAGCCAGATGCCATACTATGTGATGGCACTGGAGAAAGGTCTGCATGTTGAGAGACATGTACCATGTGTCAACCAGGAGACTGCTCCTGGAAGCAGATTCCCCTGCCACCCAGTCAAATTTTCAGATGAGACTGCAGCCTAGCTGACAGTTTGATTGTAACTTCATCACAAACCTGGATTTCAAGAGTTATCAGTTACTGACCCACAGAAACTTTAAAATACTACATGTTTGTTATCTTAAGCTAACATTCCATGGTATAATGTTATACAGCAATAGATAACTAATACACTTTCCCAGCTAGAAACTTCTACAGCCAATATAAGACTTTGTTACCTATCATGTAACTCGCTCACTTCCAAAGACCCTCTAATTCCAGAGGACCTGTTCTTCATTCCAGCTCTCTTCATTTGGTTCCTGGTATAGGGAAGTAAGTCATCACTATGACTTAGGGTGAGTGTGTGGGCTGTTTTATGTCGTTTTGACACTGAAGCAACCAAAACAGAAAAAAAGTAATAGAAAGCAAGGTTCAAACTTTTAGTCCGTTTACGAAAAGTTCTCTCAGAGCAGCTCTGAGAAAAAGGAGTTTCATGGTCAAAAATCACCTTAGTCTGAGGTGAATGGTGAAAATGATTCACAATTTGACTCAGAAAACTCCACAAAATCATGCAAATCAAGAGGTTCAAATCTTCATGTTCACTTGAAAAACTCCTGTGAAACTGTCCAGGCTATCAAGGGTACACATACACAAAAAGTCACCAAGTATCTCAAAGACATCACTACAAAAACAATGTGTATATTCCAGTGTTACAATGCTAGGGCTGGGAGGAATGACAGGCCAAACAGTGGGGCTGGACACAGGCTCCAAAGGAGTGACTTTTTGCTGCATGTGCTTAAAAATGCAGAGAGAAGGAGCTGGGGGCTCGGTGGCTCAGCATGTAATCCCGCACCTTTGGGAGGCTGAGGTGAGTGGATTGCCTAAGCCTGCAGGTTCGAGATCCGCCTGGGCAGCGAGACCTCATCTCTACAATAAATCAAAAAATCAGCCAGGCATGGTAGCGCATTCCTGTAATTCTGGCTACTTGGAAGGCTGAGGCGGAAGGATCGCCGGAGACTAGCAGGTCCGAGGCTGCGGTGGCCAGGAGTGGCCACTGCACTCCAGTCTGGATGACAGAGTGAGACTCCAACTCAAAAAAAAAAAAAAAATGCAGAGTAATGCTGAATTTAAGGGTTTAACTCAGGCATGTTCAACCCATGGTCCACGGGCTGCACGCAGCCCAGAACAATTAGTAACGTAGTCCCACAACATCTTTTAACATCATATTTTTTTAGTGTTTATTTTCTTCGTGACTCCAGACACTTTTGAAGTTCACAAACACACCTTATTTATGACATTGCTTTTTGGCAGCATATACATTTGTGAGCAGCTGTTTTAAATTATGAAGCACACAAAGAGCAAAATTCAAACAAACATTTCTGACAAGCACCTTGAGAACCCATTAAGAATTGTGACCACTTCCATTGAACCAGATATTGATAGATCAGTTTTATAAAAACAAGGCCAAATTATCCACTAATTTTATATTGTTCTCATTTTTCTAAACTTTAAAATAAAAACTATCTAAAAATAAAAGAGGTCTTATTATGTATATACACTAACTATATTATATAATTTATGTGCATCCCAAGATAGTTCCTCTTTATTTGATGCAGCCCAGGGAAGCCAAAAGGTTGTATACTCCCAGTTTAGATGTAGATTCTTTGGTAGTTGACCATATGCAGGTAAACAAAGGACCCAAGATGCGCCACTGCAGTTACAGAGCTCACAGTCAGATTAACCCGTGCAAGAGCTCCTCCTGCCACATCAAGATGATTCTTACTGAAAAGCAACAAATTGTCCCTCAACCAGAAGAGGAAACTGCACAGTGTACAAAGATATCCCAGAAGAAACTGAGGAGACAAAAGCTTATGGCACAAGAATACACTCACAATAAAAATAAATGCAAATAAAAGAAAAAAAGCTTTGGGGAACACTACAAGCTATATGCTTTCCTTAGGAACCCATAAGGTTTCTCTGATCCTGCCAAAGGAATTCTGCTTAATTTCAATATACGCTCCATACACTCCAGTATCTACGGAGATCTTAATGAACTAGTATCCTGACTGACATACTTTAGGAACAGGGCAGCAGTTCTCAAAGTACAGCTTAAAAAGTGAATGAAAATCTGATCCAAGCCAGGCTCGGTGGCTCCGTCTGTAATCCCGCACTTCAGGAGGCTGAGGTGAGTGGATTGCCTGAGTCCACGGGTTTGGGACCCACCTGGGCAACTTGGCAAGACTTCGTCTCTACAATAAATTAAAAAATTAGCCGAGCGTGGCGGCTGTAGTTCCAGCTACTTGGAAGGCTGAGCGGAAGGATAGCCGGAACCCAGCAGGTCGAGGCTGCAGTGGCCTAGACACTGCACTCCAGTCTGGGCGACAGAGTGAGACTCAAATTCAAAAAACAAACAAACAAACAAACAAAAAATCCTGATCCACACAAGTCATAGGAGTTATTTTGTAGTGTGTTTTCCAGTATAGATCAGATCCAATCTAAACACATAAAAATTAAATATGGAATGAAAGACGCTGATGGTTATATACCAATCCCCACTAAAGGAAAGGCCAGGGAGCCATAAGTCCACTTTCAAGGGAGATTTTTTTTAACCTTTAAGCAAGAGGAATAGAAAAAACCCTAGTTGTTTTGTTTGTTTGTTTGTTTTGTTTTAAGAGATAATGACTCACTATGTTGCCCAGGCTGGTCTCAAACTCCTGGCCTCAAGCAATCTTTCCACTTCAGTCTCCCAAGTAGCTGAGATAATAGGCATGAGTCACCTGTGACTGGTTTCAGTGAAGAGTTAAAGTTTAGGAAGACGTTGCACTCTTTGTGCACATACATAAATTTGTTTAACCCTACCTTTCATCTAAGTTTTTCTCTGTCCATTGAAATCCTTGGGAACATACACTATACTGCAGTGGTTAAGATGACGGGCCCTGGAGTAACTTTGAACTTGCTATCTGAGCATCACTCACTATACATGTCCACTAACTTCGCTGGGCTCCACCATCTTTATCTGTAAAAGAAGCATCATCATCACCATAATATCGACTACACTGCAATACACAAGATAATTCATCTTTAATTTTGGCACAGTATCTGACACAGATTAGGCACTCAATAAATGCTATTTATGGCTACTGTTTTCATCATCCCATGCATCAGTTCTTAAATTAGCCAATTTTAGTTTCTAGCAGGGTCCCAACATCTCAGTGTTTCCATCACATTACTCCCAACTGCGCAGATTTCATGTCTTTGCCATGCCTTTCCACTGCCAGGTTGAAGAACCTGATGTTTCAAGTTCACTCCCATGTGGCTGCTCTTAGCTCGTCACCCCCATCTGTTCCAGCCACACCTGTCTCGACCTTGTCTGATTCCTAACAACAACCTCGACTTTTAGAAGCCTCACAGTCTTTTACAAAAGGTGAGCTCTGCTGTTTTGCTTCCAATCTCATTCAGGATGCCAGCTAATATTTTGCTGGCCTTATGATCTAGCAGACAGGTTAACCTGCAAAGCCTATCAGATCCTTTTGTCCTTCTTATCTGGTTCAAAGATAAAAAGCAGGTAGACAGCCAGGCCAAAAAAAAAAAAAAGCTTAAATCTTTTCTTCACAAAATTTGGGAATCAGACCTACAAACCAGTAGAAACAGTGCCACACTCCACACACTTTATTTGCCAAGATCAGAAGGCACAGAAGCCAACTTTGTGCCTGGGCGCACAAAGAGCAAAGGAACGGGTTAGGCAGCTATAAATGCAGCACCCACCAGCCCCACTAACAGAAGGCACTGGTTATGTAAAAGGATTATTTTCATGATCCTCAATAGAATCTCTCAAAGAGACTCCTAAAGTTGGCTGGGATCTGCCGAACACTAGTCTCATTTTGGGATGCAAGCCCTGATGTAGTGGGGGCTCAAATGAATAACTGTGGAAAAGAGACACTTCCCTCCCCAGACTCTACAACATGGCAAATCCAGGGTAGGGTTGAAACATAGGATGTAGCCCAGACTTTGAGGGACCTCAACAAGTTACTTAACTACTCTAACCATACTTCTTTGTTTATAAAATGGAGGTCATAGTCTAGTTCTTTCTGGTTGTTAGAGTTAAGAGATACTCTGTCACCAGATTCACAGCAGGGCCGTGAATCTGGAATGGGGCCTCTGGTTCCATGGAAGCCCTTAGATTAAACCTAAGTAGCAACTGCCTCAAAGTACCAACATTCATGACCGTCAATATGTTTGAGCACATATTTTATAAAAATACGTGCATCATGTCTTTAGATTTATAGCAACCCTGATATAGGTTCTGGTTCTGTTATTATCATCACCACAGATGAAATGACTGCAGAAAGAAATGGTGGAACTAGGATTCAAATCCAGGCAATCTGATTCCAGGGCCTTAGGTCTTAGCCATTATAAGATATTGTCTCTCTAAGGAAGCAATGAATACACACTTGAAAGGACAGATAGGCTAACAAATATAATTACCTGGTGCTTTCATCCTCTGGGGTTTTTCATCCTCAAACAAAAGGAAGAAACACTGACCTGTTCTTATGGATTACAAACAGTAGCAGAGTCTTCCTTAAAAAATTAAGCACATTTATTTATACCAATTGTAAGATAATTATTTCCTGAACCAAATTTTTACTACCCTGAGGGTGGGTACTTATTTAAAACACTGCCACATAATGAAATGACTGAGCAAAAAGCAACAGCTAATCACTAAAGGCATTTTTTTTTCTTTGTAAATACAAAAATCCTATCAGCCAGAAGAATGTAGCATGACAAATCACAAATCAGAGACAGAGTCCTCTATGTGAGGATTTAAAGCTCAAGAATTTCAATGTACTTAATAACACTAAATCTGAGGCAGATGGCCGAATGCCTGAGAAATCCCAAATTGTTAAGGGCATCCTGGATGGAAATTCCCTAGATGGGTTTGTATTTCTTCTCTCTGGATCAGAAAATGGCTGACACCACCTAGTGGTTCTTTTTCCTCTCAAAATCTCAGTCCCCGTGAGCCATAATATTAAGGTCTGGACAGCATTCTTGCTGTCAAAGTGATCCATGTAAGAAATCCTTAATTACGTTATTCATATAATTCTAACTAAAGTGTTGAACAAATTACATTTTTGTCCATATGGAGATATTCTCATCTCTAGAGCAGTCTCTTAAATATATTTACCGATGTATATGATAAATATAAAATATATGAATCCAAAATCCCCAGAACACTCCTTAGCTTACATGTCATGAGGTACCACCCACATCATTCAACTGTTACTCATTCATTCATTTACGTTGAGGATGAAGAGATGATTTTATATAAGTTATACATGCTTTTGATGATGAAACTCCACTGGGTGTTAGGCTATTCACTGTTTAAAGGTGAGGACACTGAAGCTCAATCTAACTAAGGAATTTGTCCCACGTCACAGAACTAGTAAGTAGCAGAACTAGGATTTAAATGTAGTTTTGAAACTTGATGCAATGGCTCATGCCTGTCATCCCAGCACTTTGGAAGACTCAGGTGAGAAGACCAGGTATTCAAAACCAGCCTGGGCAACAGATCGAGACCTTGTCTCTAAAAAATAATAGAAAAGTTACCCAGGCAAGGTGGCACACACCTATAGTCCCAGCTACTCAGGAGGCTGAAGCAGGAGAATCACTTGAGTCCAGCATTTCAAGGCTGCAGTGAGCCATGATCATGCAGCGAGCCATGATCATGTACTCTAGCTTAGGTGACAGAGTGGAACCCTGTCTCACATACATACATACATACATACATACATACATACATACATACATACATACATACATTTTTTGCAGCTGAGCAAAGTGGCATGTACGTATAGTCCCAGCTACTTGGAAGGCTGATAGAAGATTGCTTGAGCCCAGGAATTCAAGTCCAGCCTGGGCAACATATTGAGATATCTGTAAATAAAAGTAGTTTTGCCTGTTCCTATAGTCTTTTCTGCTATACTCTGATTTGCTTCACCACAATGACCAGGATGCTGACTAATCCTAACATATTTGCACAAAAATGGAACAATTCTAAGGAACTTATAAATCTCATTAATTAATGGCAGTTATGCTAAAATTTTCCTTCACTGGCAATCCCAGTAAGTCAAGGTACAGCTGTACTGGGCACATAATAGGTGGTCAGACATTTGCTGATTAGTTTAAAAGTTCAGTTAACCTTGGATAGCTCAGAATCACTCAGTACCCCTCCCCCAGAGAAGCACAAAAGAGATATAACCAGAGGATAAGAATTACCCAAAGGATAAGAAATACATTTGCCAAATTTACTGCCAGTATCAAGAAGGAGAAATAAGTCAGAAGAAATTCACTTTGTCAGACCATGTGTCTCTATTTGGGTTAATTGAAAGTATAGTGAACATGGGAACTACATGTTATCCGAAATGAAATTTCAAAGAAAAGAAAACCAAATGGGAAACATATGTGAGAGTTAAAGAGGTGGGTGAAACGAAGGAAAGTGAAGTGACCCAGAATGTTTTGTATCCTATGCTGGTTCTGGACAGAGTTAATAAGATGCTTATGAGATCGACATCCTAGGGCCTGGGAATCCACTTCAGCACTTAAGTACATTTACTCCTGGCCCCATGGACCCATAATTGTTCAGTTTACAATAATACAACACTTCCAAAGAGCTGACAGGCAATCTTTAATTAAAATGCACTGAAAATAACTTGAGGCATAATTTGCACTTAGAAAATGCCTGTTCTCTTAGTAAAGTTACTTAACTTACATTGTATTCTCTTTTTCTTCTTCTTTCTGAGCTGAGAGTTTACAATTTATTAAGTGATGAAAAATCTGGTGGGGGGAGGAGAGGAAGGTCAGCAGTGTAGCTTGGGGGTTAAACTCAATCCTTCATGGGAGCCCAGTCACTTGCAAGCTGATTGTTCTTGGTCAAGTTACTTGGTCAAGTTTCCTCATTTTCAAATGGAGAAGACTTCCTGTTGCAGTGGACATCAGAACAGCTCACCAAATGCTTCCAGCTTTTTGGTTGTTGGGGTCATGAAAGAGTTATACTTCCCAATTTCCTGGTTTGTGGGTAGGCGGGGCCATGTGGTGATTCTGGCCAATGAGTTGTGTGCAGAAGTGAAGCATATCACTTCCAGTCCAAACACTTAACTGCCAGTTCAAGACCATCCAGAGCATTCTTTTCCCTTTTGCACAACAACCAGCAATGTTGGGTAGATTCTCTGTCAATCTGAGTGACTGATCAGTGGAGTACCCCGTCCCTGCCACTGACCCATACCATGCACAAGTATCCTGAGCTAAAAATAAACCTTTTTTTAAAAAAAAAAACAACAACACTGGGATTTGGGGGTTGGTTGTCTGTTATTGTTAAATGTCTAATACTGACTAACAGGCTACTTCATAACCTCATTCTAAGGACTAAATTAAATAAAGCCTTGTGGATGCCTATAAGTGCTTAATAAATGACTTTTCTTTCTTTTAGAAAGGTACACAATGGTTAGACTGTATATTTTTCATCATACCTAATAGAAAAAGAACTTAACTGAACTACAATATAAATCTATAAATATTTTCTCCTTTCCCGTCTATTCAGTTTCCGCTAAAGACTAGATTTGGTATTTGGGATTTGGGATCCTACAGACAGTTAACCCCAAAGAAAACAGCTCTCTCTCTCTCTCTCTAGATTCAGCTTTAATCTAGTGAATTTCTCTACAATGCAGAAAAATAAGTAACTTTACTACTTTGGTACAAAGTAGAAAGACGTGCCTGAAATTAATTTATCAACTATGTACTATTACAGTTTAGGAACACATTCTATTTTTTGTCTCAATAACTGACATTAGAAGTGAAATAAAACACAAAATTCACAAAACTTATTTGAATATCCTGTTTCTTTGTAAAAATAATGCCACTTTAAATGTGCTTCTTTGAGAAATATGCTAAGATTTTGAACCCATGTGTTTGTGTTATGCTTTAAAATTATGGTAAATGCAGTCCCCTTCTTTTGCCATATGCAAATTAGGATGGCCAATTAGTCACAATTTGCCTGGCACCTGACAAGTTTGAGCACTGAAATTCCCGCAAATGTGGGAAACCCCTCAGCCCTAAGCAAACTCGGTCCCAGTTTGGCCAGTACTGTCCAGGTTTTAAAACTAAAAGTTCTCCATCCTAAGAATACCCTCGATCCAGGATGGCTGGTCATCCTAATGCAAAGATATACTTGAAGTGTCAAGATAAGCAAGACACATCTTTCTGGAGTATAAAGATACAAGGGAGGGACATTATATCATCTGAAAGAGTTTTCCACTAAAACAAAGATACGTAATAGAAGACGATATAAACTCTGGATGAACTTTTAGGATGGAACTCAAACTGTCAGAGTAATGTTGAGCTTTTTGTCCTTTGTTTTTACAGGGGTACATTAGAGGAAAAGATTGATAAGCAGTACTGGAAAAGAAAAGCCACCCACACAGAAATGACTAGAAAGAAATGCTCACTCCCACTGTTTCTTTCTCCATGCACTTAGACCAGTCATTTAACCTCTCTA
This sequence comes from Carlito syrichta, assembly GCF_000164805.1. Taxonomy (NCBI): domain Eukaryota; kingdom Metazoa; phylum Chordata; class Mammalia; order Primates; family Tarsiidae; genus Carlito; species Carlito syrichta. The sequence continues at coordinate 1,676,000 of NW_007259586.1, read as the reverse complement.
GATTACAATCATGCCACTTTTATTTTTAAAATACTCCTCACTAGAAGGCGGGAACTTTGCTTTGTTCACTGCTATATGTTTGGTACCTAAAACTATGCCTGGAATTTTACTAAATGAGTAGCTAAATCTCCTAGCCAGGGATAAAACTAACATCCATATTAGGATTGTTGAAGCTATCAAAGAAAATCATACATGTAAAAGTGCTTTGCATATTAACAAGAACTGTTTGAAAGAGATTTCTATTCTTTCATAAATCTGTTTATTACCCCATTTGATGACACGAATATTATGTTTTTGCCTTATTTGAATTTGGATACATGGTGATGATGGAATGTAACCTTGAAATTTCAGTTGGAAAAATTCTGTTAGGTTAACTAATTATATACCTCCATGTATACATATATGCACTTTTAAGGTCACATGTGTTTGAAATATTTTCTAAAATATGTAGGCAGAAATGAAATGTTGGCCGGGCTCGGTGGCTCAGCCTATAATTCCAACACTTTTGGAGGCCAAGGCGAGTGGACTGCCTGAGCCTGTGGGTTCAAGACCCACCTGGGCAACTTGGTGAGACCTTGTCTCTACAATAAATCAAAAATTAGCCGGGCACGGTAGCATCACCTGTTGTTCCAGCTACTTGGAAGGCTGAGGTGGAAGGATTGCCAGAGCCCAGCAGGTTAAGGCTATGGTGACCGGAAGCGTGCCGCTGCACTCTAATCTGGGTGACAGTGTGAGACTCCAACTCAAAAAAAAAAAAAGAAAGAAATGAAATGTTAATATTCAATAATATAATACAAAGTTTAAAAAAAATGTTTCAAGGAGTATGCATCAAAAGGAGGAAGAGACTGCATGGTTTTAATCTACATGAGAAGGAGGAACAAGGAAGAATTTGAGAGGACTGTGGTTAAAAGCCAACAACTGAATCATACGGGCAGGTTTTTAAGTAGCAATAAAAGAGAACACATTGGGCTGGGCCAGGAAGGCTCATGGGCATCTGGGACCCAAGGTAAACCTGTCATTTTTCTACCTCATCGGGCTATGAACAGCCTAAATACCAAGTTCATGGATAAATGCTACCTACATCTGCCCTCCAATTTGGCCCTATCACAAAGAAGAAATCCTGGCCAAGGTTACCCTCCTGGTGGCTTCCAGAAGATGACACGGGTAGCTAGTGATGGGAGCAGCACTGCTGTCTAGGATGGGGTTCCCTGCCTCCAGCCAGAATCAGATTTGACCCTGTCCAGAAAGAAAGAGTAGGGTAGTGAGCAAACATATCTTACTTGTTACCCCAATACTGTTTCAACTGGTGGATCAAAATGCAAAACTCATCCTTACAGGTAAACACAAGCAAACATTAGACAAGTTTGTATACACACAATTCCATTACCATAAAAGGTGATGGAAGACATACCCAACACCCAAATATTAAGTAATTGGTAAAGTTTTAGAAAATAGTTGTGGCTGCTACTCTGAGAAACACCACAAGATTTAAAAGTAAGTCTTCAGATTAATGATGACCTCTGGATAGCCCAACCCAACACAATGCAGTAAACAGTTCTCAATAAAATCATAAACATGACCTTGCTTGTGTGATATGAACAGTTCTACAAGTACGTTTCATGCATTAACAGGTGACTACCTAGCACAGCCAAGATCTGAGCTCATTCATCTATGCATACCCTGTGCTAATAAAAGTTTTAACCCAAGTTCCATCCCTCAAATGCACATACCACACTTTTCTTAGTTGCCGAGAAGTTCCGATGTATCAAAAACACTTAGTTCTGCCCACACTGTCCTCAACTTAATATCAGAGAAACAGATGATGAATTTCTGGATCAACAAATAAACCCTAAGATGTATCCACAAAAAAAAAAGGAGCTGAATGAAAGAAAAACAAAAGCAGTCCCTATCTTCACAAAACCACATTTTATTATACTGCTTCCCTCTACTTGAAGCATTTTGTTGCTAACACTAAAAATGGAAACTTTCCTGAGAAAATGGCCATCCCAATCAAGAATTGCCAGGAGTGTCCCTAACAAAAATAGGTTGGTTGTGTAAAAATGCTAAATTTTATTTAAGTTACAAAATTGTTTTTTAAAGTAGCAGTTATTTAGGAGGCTGAGGTAGGAAGACTGCTTGAGCCCAGGAGTTCAAGACCAGCCTGGGCAATACAGCAAGTCCCCATCTCTTTAAAAAAAAAAAAAAAGAAAGAAAAAAGAAACAGCAGAAGAAAGAAACAAGGAAACATGAGTAAATGCAACTAATTTTCTCCTCTTCACTCAAGGATTTTGTCATCCCAGTAAATCTGACAGTGCTTTGTACATAAAGATATCTAATCTTTGAATGAGTGAGTGAACGTGCACCTACCTCTCCACTCTCAGAAACTCAGCAATTTGCATGCCAGCATTTCCACTGTCACTACTTCCATATGTTTAAAATAAACAGCCACCAGATAAATAAAAGTGGCTTCAAAGGCCAGGCTTCGAAGAACCCCCTTTTCTGCAAAATGGGTAACTTTTCAATATATTCTTAGAAAAGCTCAATGCAGGTCTTACAAACACCAGGAAGTTTTGTTTGGAGGAATTTGCATAGAAAGTCCCACCAGAGGGTGCTCAGCCAGTGAGTTTTACAAATGAGGCACACACCTAACAACAAAAGTAGTTTTTGTCACCTAAACAGGCTGCTGTTGCCAGCTCATCTGGTGGCATCGCAACCCACAGTTCCCACAAAGCACCCAAGGTGCCAAGTCATGACAGATGGTCACCATACCAAAAGAGAAATGCCTACTAAAAGCCCACAACTAAAGGGAGAAGTGTAGCACCTCATAAATGTAAACAGTATCTTCCATTCAAGGGTTGCAAACTCAAATGTCTACAGGGACCAGCAAGGTAATAACTTCTACTGGGTATTATACAAGAGGCGATGGTGCTGGCTCCAGCTGTAAAAGGTGTGCTGAACCTGAAGGATAAAAAAATTATTATTGAAACCCTGGGCTGATAAAACAAAACCTGCTCAAATCCCTGGGGTGTGAGTTTACCACCTGAAGCAATTAGCACCCTCACCAGCTTACAGGATATGTTTCGTGAAAGATGTCATTATGAGCAGGAACTCATGTGAGTCTGCAAGAGGGAAAAGGCCTGTGAAGTGTGTGCGCTGAGATCCACAGAAAGAGATCAGTGGCACTAAAGAAATGAAAGGATATAAAATTAAATAAATGAAGTGAGAAGGGGACAGATGGTGCATGTAAATTTATAAGAAGCAAGACTGGACAGCCAATAATCCCCTTGGATATGCTGGCGTGGGTGAAGAAAAGAACAGGGCCAACCCAATCGAATGCAGTTGGAAGCTCTTCACTCATTCATTCATGTGTATCCACTCGACATTCTTTCACTCATGCAACTCATTGTCATTGGAAGCATTGCAAGGACCAGGCACCTCTGCCTCTGCCTTGAGGATGTGATGGTGAACAGACACACACACCTTTGCTCTTCCAGGACACTGTCCAGCAGCATTTTCAGCAACGATGGAAATATTTTAGATCTGCACTGTCTTACTTGGTAGCTACATGTGGCTACTGAGCATTTGAAATATGACTACTGCAACTGAGAGACTAACAGAGTGGAGGGCTGTAATTGGATTTCATCTTAATGACTTTATATTTCAATTTAAGCAGTCACCTATGGCGAATGGCTACTGGAGTGGCTAGTGCAGGTCTAGGTAGGGTCTCCAGGTGTAGGCCTCAGGCTAGGGAAAAAGGAAAAGCAAAAGGAAGACCCAGAAGAGTGGAATGCAGGTCTTACCTGAACAGCTCTCTGCATACTCATAACTTTCTAAACAAATCAAGTGCTCAACTTTTCAATTCCTGTCTCCCCCAAACCAGGAACAAACCCTTCTAGATTGCAGAAGTTAAAAATGAATGGCAGGGCCAGGTGCGGTGACTCACCCCTGTAATCCCAGCACTTTAATTAGCAAAGGCAGGCGGGATTGCTTGAACCCAGTAGTTCAAAACCAGCCTGGGCCACACAGTGAAACCTCATCTCTACAGAAAAATAAAAATAAACAATAAGCTGGGCAAGGCGGCACATACCTGTAGTCCCAGCTACTTGGGCTACTGAGATGAAAGGATCACCTGAGCTCAAGAGGTTGAGGCAGCCATGAGCCGTGATCATGCCACTACACTCCAGCCAAAGCGACAGAATAAGACACTGACTCAAAAAAGAAAAAAAAACAAACAAAAAAGAATGACAGGTGGTGATAAACACTCAAGCTCAAGGTCCTGTTCAATGAAGTGATACCAGAGCCCAGAGTCAATGAACTCAAGTGTCTCATCCAATTTGATCCAAACTGCATGCTGCCTGATGTAGTATCCTTCTCTCACATCCCTGCATCGAGAATGACAAGGTCATTGGGTGACACAGATGCTGCAATGCTATAAAAAAAAGATTCTAAGACAACACACCAGGCTTTGCTCCCCTCCATCCTGACATATCTCAGATGAACAAGGAGGGACATAGCATGCTACATCTCAATGTCAACAGCACTGTTTCAAGAGGCTAGCCTGTTCACTCTATAGGAATGCCTAGGGCACAAAAATTGGCAGCTGATGGTCTTAGCCTCCTCTGCAAACCTGAAGTGATCTCCCCTCTCCAGCCAGCAGCATGAAATGAGAGTACCTTACCTCTCAATGGGAGTTTCCATGCATGCTCAAGTTTATGAGACATCTAGCGGAAGGGAAATTCAAATAGCCCATGGATCCAGACTTCTTTTTCTCTTAATCCAGTGACATACTAGAAATTGTCAACGAACCTACCAAAAACACAGGAATCACGTGAAAACCAATATGCCCTGGCTGCCCTGTTTACTTGACAGGAATTGGCCAGTCCCATACAGAAGTAATGGGGCTTAGCGGGGCTCACGGCCACTGCACATGCAGAGGCTACACCTGGCAGAAAGAGAACCTTCTTTCTCAATAGGAGTTGGCCTTTGTTCAAAGGTCAGTTGCCAGAGTCATGGTCAGAAGCATTCAGAACAGGAAACAGAGCTAGTCTTTATGAGGATTGGCAAGCAGTTTCCTGGAGGGAAGAAACACGAGAGGACTGCATCAAATCTAAGACTGGTTTAGATTTTACGCGTCATCAAAACACAAAAATGCTGCCAGGGAATTTGATTGCAGATATGTCCTCTTTTCATATTTTAAGAACTTTAAAAATGGATGAACATTTGTTCATTTTCACCCTATGACTGTTTGCAAATCAATCAGAACACTTTCTTAGCTATTTTCTAATTTGCACCTGCTAATCCTCACATTACTCCAGCCAGGACAGATATTACTGCCTCCAATTCACACAGGAGAAAACAAGATTGGAATACCCTGTCACTTTTCAGAGTCTAGAGACAAATGGCTCTGACTCCCAAGCAGAGATATTTGCTGTGTCTTATTAGAGGCAGTTGGTCAGCAAGGCGATGATTTTTAGCTCATTTGCTTAATATTTCCCTCTAGGAAGAAACTTTAAAAAGCATAATCCTCAGATGTTGTCTTTGGTGAAGTTCTGCTATGCCCTAGAAAACTAGTTAGGTGGTGCTGTAGTCTGAAACCCACATAGATGGAACAGACACAAGTAGTCCTGCTTCACCTGAGTGATGTTGTTTTCTAGGGGCACACATTGAAAATATTCCTTGGGCATTTAAAGAGGTAGGAAGGGGAGAAGGGAAGGAATAAATGGATCTAACTACACAACATTGAAGGGATTAAGCAAAGGTTCATGAAAATCTAGTGTTCTAAAAGTATTGATCATTAAATGGTGATAACAAGTATAATATTTGAATAGTGACTTCGACATAAATGTCATCATTACTACCAAACAAAAATTCACGACAAGCTGAAGTTTCCAGATGACTTCAGAAAGAACTCACTGCTCCATGTTGACATAATATGAAGTGATGCTGTGATTTACAGATCTAAACAACGTGATCAGGAAAAAGAGCTCAGCTTCCCATCTATAACACAAGCCAGTTATGGAGACAACACATCGATGGGTCTCTACTGCATTCAACTAATGTTTTATCTTGTAGATTTGTGACTCTGCTTGGCTGGGTAATGCTATCAATAAATTGGAAAAGATGAGAATGAGGATTTTCAAAGGTCTAATAAGGAATTACTAAATCGTGCTTCTTCCCAGGAGGAATTGAAAATTCCTTTACCATTAACTCTTTAACACTTTCTGTCTTCATGGGGTCTAAGCAAAGATTTCTGGTCACAGTGCTCTCTCCCTCCCTATCTGTGTTATTCCTGTCTTTGGAGAAGAGGGAGTGGGGGTGGGCAATGGCACTGTGACTAGAAACCTTTCCTTTTTAAAATCACCAAGGGCCTGGTCTTGTCATCTCTGCCAAAAAAAAAAAAAGTCTCATCTCTGATGACATGGGATGAAACCACACACCAATTTTCAAGAATTATTTTATGCAAATACATATGTTCCAACTGCATATAAATTAAAATAGCAATAAATCAAATCCTATTTTCTCAATGACTTGTATTATTACTTCACAGTTAATTCCTCTTCCTTTCTCAATAAGCTAACACCAAGTTTTCTCTGTATCTACCACAAATATAATTGGAGTCGTCAAACTTACAGAGCAAGCAATTCTTACCATGGGCAGGGAGGACTGAGAAAAAGGGGTTGATTACATGTTGAAACTATGCAAATATGATATGCCAGCTATCTTGCTATATGCTATAAATATGTTAAACAAAGCCAGGCTCGGTGGCTCAGCCTATAATCCCACGCCTCTGGGAGGATGAGGTGAGTGATTGCCTGAGCCCGCGGGTTCGAGACCCGCCTGGGCAGAGAGACCTCATCTCTGCAATAAATCAAAAACTCAGCCAGGCCTGGTAGCACGCACCTATAGTTCCAGCTAGTTGGAAGGCTGAGGCGGAAGGATCGCCAGAGCCCAGCAGGTCGAGGCTGCAGTGGCCGGGAGCGGCCACTGCACTACAGTCTGGGCAACCGAGTGAGACTCCAACTCAAAAAAAAATATATATATATGTGTTAAACAAAATTTATGGGAGATCATTTTGACAGACTGAGGACCAGCACCAGGCCTCCACAGACCAGACCAAACCAAAATGGAGTCATTCATACTAAATACCACATAACCAAGCTGAATATTTAAGGAAGCAAACATCCCAAAACAGATCTGTTTTTCTTGAAAACAGGAGATTTCAGCCTACCTGAGTTAGCTTAATAAGTAGGTCCCCTCTGCTTCAGTCCTTACAAAAAAGTAAACTGATGCTAACCAAACAAGGTTTTTTTTCTGTTATTCTTTTTCCTTGTTCCCACCCTACAAAACCCATTGTTCTGTCACCACCTAGTGGGAACTTTTCCTTCCATTTTGTAGAATGCAGGGTGACCAGCTTCATGAATTACAAATTAAAGTCAATTCGATCCATAACTAAATTTGTTGTAATTTTGTCTTTTGACAAATATGTGGTTTCATCTTATCCTTATATCAGAACTGCAAATATTTCGACACAGGCACCTTGACAGACAGAGACATGGAGGCAAAGAGTTGTTCAGGGGCATGTCAGAAGCCACAGAGTTGGGGAGGGTGAGTGCCCACAGCCCACATGCTTCTTCTCCCTCCACAGTGACTCAAAAGAGGGACAGAGGCCTGGGAGTGGAAGAGAGGGCTGCAGGAACCTCTGGGCAAATCTCCAACAGGAGCTGTGGAGGTCTGCCACGGTGATAACATGCTCAGTAAGGTACAGGGAAAAGTCCACCTAGGATTGTGTACAAGCCTGCTATTCCGGGTTGCCTAATGCCCCCTGAACGGAATCCTTGAGGGAGAAAGGCAGGATGTGTGGTGGGCTCACAGTGAGGAGTTCTCTTCTTCTATTGCCTCCAGCTCCTTTGAAATGGGAGGCTGCCCTTCACAGAATGTAAACTAGGTCTGACAAGATAAATCCGTTCCTCAAACCATTTCAAAGTAACAAACAACAATCATTTCTTTCCCCCTCACTTTCCCATTACTTCTAGAGTAACATACAGAATTCAAATAAGAGGGGCACAGGTCATTCCTTAATGAAGGTTCTTATTTTCAGCAGCATTTCTGTGGATGTGAGAGGGTCAGCCACAGCACAGCTACAATACGCCCTGAGACCACGGGACCAGGGTCACCCTCACCCTCAGATGTTAAGAGTGACAGGAAGCAAGCTCCTCTCATTCTTGTTTTCCAGCTCAGGGGAGGCAGAGAGCCTGGCTCTACCCTCCTTATGCAATATTGTGTTTTCTACAATGAGCTGTATTCCTAATCAGAGGTCACAAAGTAAAAACCTGAAGGCTGAAGAAGGCCCTTGTGAGTATTTTGTTTGCCAACATGATGGTAGATTTTTAATTGAGTTTGCAGGTTCCTGCACCGGTACAAACTCTCTGGTTCAGCCACCACCCCACCCACAGGTTCTGACTCTATCAGCCAGACCAATGTCACTCTTGGATCACCTCTTGGGACCTAAACACTTAGAGTTTGCAGCCCCAGTTTTATAGACACAGGGGGAAAAAAAAAGTATTTCCACAAAAAGTATGCCCCCACCCCATGCTAAACTTACTTACATATAAACCCCTGAAACTGAGGATGTTAATACCCTAACAGGAGAAACATACTCCAGAAGAGATTATGATAAATAGAGGTAACAGCACAGCATGAACAGAGAAAAGGGAATCCCATCTCTGTCCAAGGAAGTTGTAGAAAGTTTCAGAAAGAGTTGCCATTTGACCTAGGTCCTAAAGGTGAGAGAACTTGCAGAGAGGAGAGGCACATGAGACAAAGATATTCACAGAATGAAGAGCAGACTGACTCAATGGCTGAATCACAGGGATTGTGCCTCCACTGCCCCATCTAAAATGAACAACCATCACAGAGCAGCCAATAAAAACCCTAATAAAGGAACTTGTCAAGATATGAGCGGGCATGCACAGTCCACAGTGCTAAATCGGGGCCAGCATCATATGACGGCAGGTCTGGAACAACTGGTACGGTCTCTTGAACAAAAAGGCCACACACAATATATCTTGTCTCTTGAACTGGCCCCAACAGGCTCCCAGACTTGACATCTTGTGCATCTTCTACTCTTCTCTTTCCCTTCTGTTAATGAGGTTCTGTCCATCTCATCTAAGACACAGTTCTTTTGTTTACCTTCTCTTCCTTATGCATTTCCAGAAAGACAATATGGCCTAGACCAGGCTGGGTGTGAAAATCTTGGTTCTTTCGATTCTTAGCAGGTTATCCCTTAGGCTCAGTTTTTCCTTCTGTAAAAAGGGGAACAGCAGTACCTTTCCTCACAGGGTTGAGCACCTGCCACATGGTTAGCATACAATAAATGCTAGCCTTCGGTAATACAATTAATTATTCATGCCTTACCATGAGCCCTCTTCCCACCCTATTTCCCCTCCTCTAAATCATTCTCACCACTACCACCACAATTAATTTGTCAAAAATAGCAACAAAGCAAGTTCTGCCACTCCATTCCTCTTCGCCCTGTCAACATAACCATATTCCATTCCACAGCCTCATGTGGACTATGTTGGGGCCATGTAGCTGAGTTCTAGCTAATAAAATGTAAACAGAAGTGATATGACACCATTTCAGGCCTGGCTTCTAAAACACTTCATGATAGTCCATGTCCTTTCCACTTCCATAACCCTGTTGCAGATGTGCACAGTGGCATGGAAACCACATGCTGAAGATGGCAGAGTCATAAAATGGAAGAGTCTAGGGCCCTGAATCACCACTTGGAGGAGAGTCCCCTGCTAATTAAAAATATCTATGTTGGACACTTAGTGAAAAAGAAATAAATTTCCAGCAAGTTAAGCCACAGAGACTCTGGAGTTTCTCTGTTGTAGCAGCTAACATTACCCTACTATGTCCAGTCTTAAACTTTTGATATATTCCCACTACCTACAGAATAATACCAGATCTCCCTCCCATGGCATTCAAGATCTCCCTAATCTAGCCCAACTACTCACCAAGCCCACTGCTGACCACAAAGCCAGTACTGTACTCAGTACTTTTCATAAATACCAGGCATTGACAGGCCTTCTCAATCTTTGAAATCTCTGCTCTTCAGGTTCTTTCTATAAAAAGTACCAAAACCATTAATATTTGACCAAATTCTGGCCAGTCTTCAAAGAGAAGTTCAAATATCATCTCCTCTGAGAAGCTCATGCAATGCTGGGTCACCATGTTCGCTGGTTACCAGAAGAGACAGACAGACTAGGTTCTTTCCTTTACTATAAGAGGACTACTTATGATGTTATGTAGAAAACTGTTCCTGTATTTTTACACTACTGTATGCATCTGGAGGACAGAGGCTAAGGCCTCTTCAGTCTCACATTCTTAATCCTTAACACATGAGTTGGAATGAGTAGGGACTTAGTAAATGTCATATGAGTAAATTAATAAATGCATAAGGAAATATGAGCATGTTACACTTACCATTAGGGAGTATGCCCAGGCATGACTACTTGGCCTCAATATCACAAAAGTGAGACCACGTCCAATAAATGTTATATGAGTAAATTAATAAATGCATAAAGGAATAAGCACATACTCCATATACCATTAGATAGTATGCCCTAGCTTGATTCCTTGGCCTCTGTATCACAAAAGTAAAACCACTTCCCTACAGCCCAGACTGAGATCTGCAAATTTAAATCACTGGACACAAGAAAGCCAAATGATAAGGCTTTGAGCAGAAACACTCCATGACTAGACCAAGAGTTCAAAACCTCCATCAAATGGATACAATAGATTAAAAATCAGCAATAATCTAAATGCCCCCCCAAATGACTTGATATATATTATGGCATATCTAAACGTGGAATATTATGCTGCTATAAAAATGGGTATAGTGTCCTTTTTCTGTCACAATTCTACCACCACGTCTTAGTAGTCATATGATAGCTGAAATGTCACTTCCTTAGAATCTGCTATTCACTCCCAGACTCACCTTTCTTCAGAATTCTTTCACGTTCACTGGTATGATTATTTGATTCTTGTCTGTATCTCCAATTACTATTAAATAAATGACAGTGGAAATAATACTGCTCTTTTTATTTTTAAATAGATTAATGAACGAACATTCAACAGAACATGAAGTAACATGAAGATGTATAATTGTAAATTAAAATGATTCCGTTACATAATCCTATTTTGTGAAGGAAGAATGTTATACCTACCTGTCAACCTAACCACAAAAAGACACACACACACACAGGAATGTATGGAAAGTTCTTAACCTCCATATCAAAGGATTTTCCTAGCCAAAGTTAAAACGATCTGTATACTCAAGTGGTTGTGACCTCTTCCAGTAGATTCTAGACCCTTCTTCCTCCCTGGTACAGGCCAGGGGAGTTGCCTAATGAGTGATGGATGGAATGGACAACTTCCTTGAGCAGGTGGAGGAAGGAGCCTGCTTCTCTGCTTTGCTGCCAACTACAAAACAGCAGCTGGGACCAGGAAGTCGAGACTGTGGAGGCCATCCATCAGCCACGGCAAGAGGGCAGAGTCCACGGCACGGGCCGTGCGGCTACACCGGTCACATCCAGCCCTGCACAGCTGTGTAGCAGATCAGGGAAAACAGCACTTTTTATGCCAGTTTCCCAGCTGCAGCCAGTTCATTACAGAGAGGAGAAGAAGAAGAATGGAAGGGCAAGATACTCTGCACCCTTTCCCTGCCACTGGCCGCCTGGCTGTTTGGAGGAATACCAGGTAGCTTTTCCGGGCTATTCACCAGAAGCGTTAGACTACTAGAAAAGTCCTGCCTACTCACTCTGTCACTGTCCAGACCCAAACTACAGTCACAAAATGGAGATTTTGGTGAGGCTACAAATATTAGGAAAATCAAGCTTTTAATAGAAAAGACTGGCATGCAAATGTTCACCACTATCATGATAGCCACGAAGTAGCACTTTCCTTCAATATTTTAGACATATACATCTGTAATTTTGCCATAAACATACATGTATACATATACACAGAGCGGGTATATATAATATATGGTAATGTTTATTGAAAAATCAGAAGAGAAACTAAGTCAGCTTAAACTCATATTATTTGCACTTTTATGATATGATTTTCTCCCTGATTTTCACCAAACAAATAAGGTAGGATATATGCCAATTCACCAAAAATTTGGAAAAATCCTAAACGGCAACTGGTTAAAGAAATTATGGTACATCAACAAAAGGAAGCCAGGCTCGGTGGCTCAGCCTGTAATCCCAGCACTTTGGGAGGCCGAGGCGAGCGGATTACCTGAGCCCGCGGGTTCGAGACCCGCCTGGGCAACTTGGCGAGACCTCAT
>NW_007259586.1:1661183-1663419 GCF_000164805.1 Carlito syrichta | reverse complement strand
TGCGGTGACCAGGAGCGTGCCACTGCACTCCAGTCTGGGCAACAGAGTGAGACTCCAACTCAAAAAAAAAAAGAAAAAAATATATTTATATAATATGGAATATGAAAATATATACAAAACAAAATTAAGACATACTATGTATGAAAAAAGTAAATGTGGTTGGGATTGTTGATATTTACTGTTTTCTATTTTTTAAATATATTTTCTTGTTTTAAGATGTACATTTAGGAGAGAAAAAAGATAGTAAAAAAAGAAAGAAAATAAGGGGGAAAGGAAGCAAGAATCCTAGGCTGGGATTTAGAAAACCTGGTTGATATAAGAGCTTAGCAGAAGGCCCTGAACAACTGCTCACATTCCCCCCACCCTATCCCCCACAAACTCCTTCAACATACAAAAACCAGGTAATGAAAGAATAACCTTGAGTAACTTGGAGTTTGGAACAAAAGAACTAAAGAGATGTGGCACCTCACTTATATATGAATAGGTTTAAGATATGAGTTCCACTGTGGATATTGCCTACTAAACTTTTCCTATATTCCCTCTCTCCTTCTCTCATCAAATAAGTCACCCCTCCAAATAAAATAAAAAAAACAGAAAACATAACTCAGGATTGCTCACCAAGGACAGCAAAGGCAAGGTACTCAGAGAATAAGGCTAGGTATTACAGAACCAGTTGATGGTGGTGACTGTAGCCAGCCAGCAGATTGAGCAGCTGTTCAACTACTGCAGGCTTGGGGGGGGGTGCGGTTGTGGAGAGACAAGATGCAAACTCAGCAGTATCCATCTAGCTTCAGAACTTTTTAAAGAGAAGCTGAAAACACAGATGTCTAGGAAATCTCCCTATTTTTTAAGTGTTCATAACTAAGTGAAGAGGCCCTTGGATGAGTGACTTAACCTTTCTCAGGATTACGTTTCCTGATCTGGAAATTCGAGAAAACGGCAATGCCTATCTCATAGGGTTATTAAGGCATTTAAATGAGTTAATCCATCCAGAGAACTCAGGAAGTTACCAGGCCCAGGAAAGCAATCAGCATTAATCACCATCCAACCACCAACTTCCACAGGCCACCAGTTCGCAACCATGAGCTACTACTACCTGAAGGTCCCTGGGGTCAGGGATGCGACACCACTACCTTCACTCTCCCAATCCCTGGCCTGGGAGGAGGCACACTATCTGTAGCAGCATTTTATGAATACATGAGTCAATCGTGGAACAATCCCTAAAGAGCTAAGCTCCAAGAAGCCCTCTGGCATCACCAGCCCAGACACCTCATAATCTCAAAGGGTGTGAGCAGGCTGCACAGTAAGCAGTCCCCTGGAACACTACCCCCACACCCAGCTCCCCAAGTACCACTACCATTTACTGTACTTTCTGAATTCCACCGTGCTGAAGGCTTAGGATGCGTCAGGTGTGGGGAGGATGGGAACAGATGGCAGTCCCAGGAGTGCCTACTTGTAACCGCTGATCTATCAGGGATCCATAAGCCACGCCTCTCTGCCCTGTCATTTGCTTACAAGTCTGCCTGCTGAGAAAAATCCCCAGGAGTTCTTTCGGCCCATATGTTCTCTGGAAAGTTGGCCCTTTGTCATGTGGAGGAAGTAAGAAGCTCCAGTGCTCTCTATCACAGCCCCTCCTCTCGCCTAGGTTCCAGATACCTTTGAGAGACTCACTGTTATCAGACTTCTTGCCAGTGAGGCTTATCTTGGGGCAAAACCTCATGTGATCCTGCAGACTGAGGATGGATAATAACAACCACAGCTATAAACTAAATATTCAAATGTATAGGACCCCAGACTACATCCTAACATCAATAACCCTTCATCAACCTTTGAGCCTGTTTCAGAGGAGGAAAGCAAGTCTCAAAGAGGTCATACAACAACACACCAGACACTGAATGGTAGAACTCAGACTGAAAAGGTCATTTGACTCTGGACACAGGGCTGACATGTCTTCACCATGTAATCACCCAGAAAAATGATTCCTTGCACTCTTGAAAAATGTCTCAGTACCTCTCTATAACAGTCACAGGGCCTTGTGCTTGGCATATATCTCTGGGAGCATGTTGACTGACACCTAGACTTTTCTCCTCTGAAAGTCATTGGAAATCTGTCAACACCATCCCCTGAGCACCTAATTATTTCTTGAGGGCTAACTAATCTCCCTCAAAAAAAAATTCTAAGGCCGGGCTCGGTGGCTCAGCCTGTAATCCCAGCACTTTGGGAGGCCGAGGTGAGT
>NW_007259586.1:1647567-1660979 GCF_000164805.1 Carlito syrichta | reverse complement strand
GCGGGGAGCAGCCACTGCACTCCAGTCTGGGCAACAGAGTGAGACTCCAACTCAAAGAAATATATATATATATAGGCTGCTAGGAAGCAAGGATGACTGGAACCATCCCTGCATTATCCCATTCAACAAAGACTTTTTGAATAATTTCTTTTTAAAAAAAAAATAAGAAGTTCTTAAACCCTTATAGCTAGATTCTAGGACAAAGCCACCTTTTTTAACTATTTTGCATATGTTTCTGAATCCTTGACTTCTCAGTGAAGTCCACCTTGACCCCACGTACTAGTGATATTACAAACTGCTACACCCCTGGACAATTTTAATCCCGACTCTGCCCTAGTTTTTCTTTCTTCCATAGCCCTTATCAGCTACAAATATACTTAGTAATTTTAGAATCAATTATATTGATAGTGTATCATCTGTCTTATGTTACCTGCACCCCCACTATAATGTACAACTCCCAAAGACAAGACTCTGTTTTTTGACTGATATATTCCAAGCGCCTACAACCGAGCCTGGCACATAGTAGGCACTGCATAAATATTTCTGTTTGAACTGAACTGAGGTGAAAATCCTTGCCACTTTGTGTCTCAAGTTCCTCATTCCCAATTAAGTGGATCTAGTGCCGCTTGCTTCATGGGCTGCCATGAGAATGAGAGGGCAAGAGACACGAGCACAGCATGTGGCCCAGTGCTGGCACACAGTGAGTGTTTTCCCCATTCCTTAACCCAGGAAATGAAAGCTGCATTACATTCTGTACCTGGCTTCATAGCTTAAGTCATTGATTGCTACATTCCCAATGGATTGAGTTGTTTCTGAAGCTGGAAGAGCCATTCTTCATTAAAGGCAATTTCTCTTAGAAAGGGCAATTTATTCTACATAGATGCTAAGCATTTATTTCTACCATAGACAGGAGTCTATAATGTTGACAAATGTCTGTAATGATCGGTAAACAAACATGGGAAGGGTTGGGGCTGGACTTAAGTTAATAGGCTGCCTAAGCACTAAGATACATTTACTTTTAATTCCCAGAACCCAAGGTCAATTCAAAACTGGAAGCCTGGGCTTCCAATAACCCTTCAGTTTCATTCAGTGAGTGAATGAGGAGGACTGCCCAAATGACAGGAAAAACCTGTGTAGCGACTGACTATTCACATTGTGGCCTGCCCACAGGATCTGGATCTCCTAGATGGTAAAGGTGTGCCTTAATGCATCCTTCTATCTACCCCCTGGCCAAAGCTCCATGCCTGGACCAAAGAAGAAACTCAATAAAATGAGAAGAGAGAGGAAGGAGGAGGAAAAAAGTAAGGGAGGCAAAAAGAAAGAGTAAGAAAGAGAAGGCCAAGTAGGAAAGGAAAGAAGGCAGCAAGGAGGTGGGGGGGAGGGAATAGTGTGGAAGAGAGACAGGAGGGAGGGTGGGGGGGAATAGAACTGTTCATAGTGAGACTTTACCATTTCAGTAAAAAACAAAAATAAAGAAATGAAAAAAGACTATGGTCTTTAGGTTTTTCTATGTTCCTATAGATATGAAATGATGTTACATCTGATAATGCTGGATGCCTCATGTTGGCACGGAGGGAGAATTGGAATTAATGGGTAGGAGAGAATGCATTCAGTTTTTCTTTACCCATCCTCTGTAATTCTGCCTTGTTCCAGAATTGGGAAGGTGGGACTACAGCAAAACCAGCCAGCTGCTGAGAGCACAGCACTGAGAAAGGAGAACACAGGAAATGCTGATAAGAAAGAAGAGGAAAATAATTATGGAATTCTGGGTACTTCCCAGGAGGCCAGTAATCTTAGAGGCCAAAGCAGTCAGCAGTCAAGAGCTGGTGTGAGACCAGTCCAGTTGGAAATATGGTAGGCAGAGTGAGGTAGAGGAATAGGAACGAGGAAGGCACTTTTACCTAGGAGCAGACTCAGGGAACAGATTTCACAAAGAGGAAGCTGAGGGACTTAGAGTGAGGTGAGGAGAGAGCTCAACTATTCAGCATTACCTCTATGCAAAGTTTTCTAGTAAATGCTGGGTCAAAAACTCACAATCTTGTCTGAGAGATGAGACTAAATATTGCAGCAAGAGATCCGCCAACTTTCCTTTCTCCTTCACCTCACGCTGTCATTGTTCCTCCTTGGAGCAGTACAGAAAACCTGGATGAATCACTGGCTGGTATTCCATCCTGCCTGACTTGGCAACAGTTCTCCACCCATTCCTGTCTACAAGCAAGGATATTCTTTTTCATGTCTGTCACCTCCTATAGTCTTCTGCAATCAATGCATTGGTGTCAGCCCATCAGACTTCACACTCTACTAACTTACCAGTTCTCAGTGTGAACTCTCAGACCTTCACCTTCCTAACTGGGAAAATGCTACTGAACCTCTCAGACCTTCACCTTCCTAATAGGGAAAATTAACAGTACACAGCTCATAGGGTTTTTGAAAGATCAAACTACATAATTACATTAGCACAACGACTAGCAATAGAAAGCCCACAATAAATAGGAGTTATTAATTTTAGGCAGTGTTTCATAAACTGCTCAGTCCCTCTAATATTAGTGCTTGTTATCAGTCTTATTTTACAGATGAGGAAAACGGGCTACAGAGATGCATTCCCCAAAGTTAGCTAGTAAATGGCAGAGATAGAATTTGAATCCATATTGAAATACACCCCCTAGCTAGTAATTATACCATCTCTGACTCTTCTTATCCACTTGCTTTTCTGCCTTTCTTTAATACACACTATCTTGTCTCTTTCCCCAATTTACTTTCATCAATTTCTCTTCCTCTTTCCTGTCCCTAACCTACATATACCTGAGGCCACAAACATATACTCTGAGAACAGAGTAGGGAGAGAGATGGGAATAGGAAAAGAAGATAAAAAGTCAGAACCCACTGGCAGTGTCCCTTTTTTTTGGCATTGTAGTCTCATTCTGTTGCCCAGGCTAGAGTGCGGTGGCCACTCACAGCCACCACAGCCTTGACCTGCTGGGCTCAGGCAATATATCTGCCTCAGTCTTCCACGTAGCTGGAACTACAGATGTACACTACCACACCCGGGTTATTTTTTTATTTTTATTGTAGAGATGAGGTCTCACCAAGTGGCCCAGACTGGTCTTGAACCCCTGAACTTAGGCAATCCCTTTGGTCTCCCAAAGTGCTGGGATTACAGGCTTGAGCCACCATGCCCAGCCGGCAGTGTATTCTAAAGCCAAATACACATCTACCATAAGACCCAGCTCTTCCACACCTCTGTAAATACACAAAAAAAGGGATACTAATGTCAACAAAAACTCCCAGACAAGAATAGAGCATCTTTATTGAAAATAGCCCCAAACTACCTGAATGTCTATGAATAGAAGAATAAATATATTAAAAATATATTTATATTTAAAATATAAATATATTTTATATTTTATTATGGTATGTTCATGCAATGGAATACTATATAACCAATAAAAAGGAACCACTGATTCACACAACAAAAAGATGTCTCTCCCAACCACACTGAACAAATTAAGCCAGACATAAGAGAGTACATAGTTTTTTATTAATTTGAAATTTGTGAGCAAGCCAAACAAAGTACACTAACAGAAGCCAGACCTAGTGTTGACCTCTTTGGGAAGGGAGCACTGAGTGGGAAAGAGCACAAGGGAGTCTTTGAGGATACTTGCAGTGTTCCATATCTTAGCCTGGTGAAGGTTATACAATAACACGTAGGTTAAAAGGTCATCAAGCCACAATTAATGTTGATGAACTTTATGTACTTTATGTACTCTGGACTCCATTAAAAAAGAACAACAACAACAAAAGTAATAAAAATATCAGAATCCATTTCACTGCAGAAGTGTCCAAGGATCTGGGGCTGTGGCCAAGATGGCGGGCTTTGGTGCTGTCCACAGGTAGAGTGCTGACTTGTCTCTTGGCTGAGACCTGAAATAACCTTGTGTATGGGAACGGGGAGGGTGTAGGTCAGGACACATCCAGTGGAGTCACAGCCAAGTACATCTGCTGCTCTCTGGTCCCACAGCAAGCTCTCAGGCCTGCTAGAGGTTTGCAGCAAAAGCTGAAACACAGCTCCCCCACAGCTGAGCTGCCTGTGCTTATTTTACATAGTGTTCTTGTGACAACCATCAAAATTAATTCCTATTGCAGATTTTCTGGCACATCAGATGGCTTTTAGTTGGTACATTATGGTACTCTGGTTCTCTATCGTCTCCTCATCTGAGCAGGACTGTATGTATCCTTAAGATGTTTATTTCCTCTGGTCACAAAGGTGTCAGACAAAGGGGGATTGCTGTTCATTTTATTACCAGGCACATTATTGCATTAGTTACCCACACCTTGTGGGATAGCATATGCTGAGACTTGACAACAGTATATTTGATTTCAACAAGACCCCCATGTATTTGATTTCAATAAGAGTGCCAAAACAACTCAACATAAAAAGAGTAAGAGCAGTCTTTTCAACAAATGGAGCTGAGACAACTTCATATCTACATGCAAGAGGATGAAGTTGCAACCCATTCCTCACACCATACACCAAAATTAACTTAAAATGGATCATAAACCTAAATATAAAACCTCAATCCATAAAACTCATAGAAGAAGATATAAAAGTATATCTTCATGACCTTGAATAGGCAAAGCCTATTCAGATATGAGCCAGACCAGGCACGGTGGCTCACATCTGCAATTTCAGCACTTTGGGAAGCTGAGACAGGAGGATCACTTGAGGCCAAAAGCATAACATCAGCTTGGGCAACACAGCAAGACTCTATAAAAGTTTTAAAATTAGTCAGTGTCTATATTAACGTATAAAAAAATAAAAGCCCACAGTCCCACCTACTCAGAAGGTTGAGGTGGGAAGATCCCTTGAGCCCAGAAGCTAGCAGTTACAGTGAGCTATGATCACTCTACAATACTCAGGGCAACAGAGTGAGACCCTATCCCCCTCTAAATATATCTATCTAATTATCTATCTACCAAAAGCACAAACAAAATTTTTTAAAAAGCCAGGCTCGATGGCTCAGCCTGTAATTCCACACTTTGGGAGGCCAAGGTGAGTAAATTGCCTGAGCCCGCAGGTTCGAGACCCGCCTGGGCAACTTGGTAAGACCTCAACTCTACAATAAATCAAGAAAATTAGCCAGGCGTGGTAGTGCGCGCCTATAGTTCCAGCTACTTGGAAGGGTGGGGCGGACAGATCGCATGGTAGTGTATACCTATAACCCCAGCACTTTGGGTAGTAGAGGCAGGAGGCCTGCTTGAGTCCATGAGTTCGCAATCAGGCTGGGCAACATAGCAAAGCCCCATTAGCACAGAAAATACAATATTAGCCAGGTGTCGTGGTATATGCCTATAGTCCTAGCTACTCAGGAGGCTGAGGCAAAAGGCTCATTTGAGTCCAGGAGGTCAAGGCTGCAGTGTGCCACTGTACTCCAGCCTGGGCAACAGGACAAGGTCTGTCTTAAAAAAAAAAAAAAGTTAAAAGAATGACTATAGAATGAGAGAAAATATTTGCCAATCACATATCTGATAAGGGGCTTGTATCCATAACATATAAAGAACTGTTAGTCAATAATAAAAGACATTATTTTTAAATGGGCAAAGCATCTGAATAGACATTTTTCTCAACATGATGTACAATGGACCAAATAAACACATGAAGAGCTATTCAACATCATTAGCCATCGGGAAAATACAAATCAAAAACACAATGAGATACTGCTTCTTATACCCTTGATTGGTATATGAAAACAGACAAGATCTGGTGATGATGCAAAGAAACTGGATCCTTCATACACTGCTGGCAGGAATGTAAAATGGCGCAGTTGCTTTGGAAAATGGTCTGGCAGTTCCACATAGGTTTTTCTCTATGCTAAACATAGAGTTTCCACTGCAAACAATAATTCCATTCCTAGGTATGTACTCAAAAGAAATGAAAACATATGTCCACACAAAAACTTGTACACGAGTATTCATAACAGTACTATTGAAAATAGCCATAAAAGCAGAAACAAGCCAAATGTTCATCAAATGATGAGTGGGGGAAAAAAATGTCTATACAATATCTATACAATAGAACATTATTTAGCCATAAAAAGGAGTGAAGCCGGGCTCGGTAGCTCAGCCTGTAATCCCACACTTTGGGAGGCTGAGGTGAGTGGACTGCCTGAGCCCGCGGGTTCGAGACCCGCCTGGGCAACTTGACAAGACCTCATCTCTACAATAAATCAAAAAATTAGCCGGGCGTGGTTGTTCCAGCTACTTGGAAGCCTGAGGTAGAAGGACCGCAGAAGCCCAGTAGTTCGAGGCTGTGGTGGCTGGGAGCGTGCCACTGCTCTCCAGTCTGGGCAACAGAGTGAGACTCCAACTCAAAAAAAAAAAACAAAGGAATGAAGTATTGCCATGCTACAATGTAAGTGAATCTTGAACATATAATGCTAAACAAAGAAGCCAGTCACAAAAGACCTCATACAGTTTCCATCTATATAAAATGTCCATAATAGGCACAGTTATAAAGACAGAAAGATTAGCAGTTGCCTAGAACTCAGGGTTAAGAGAGAGATAGTTACAGGGCATGGGGCTTCTTTTTTGTTGAGATGATGAAATGTTGGATTTGGGTGATGGCTGCACAATTCTGTAGCTATATTAAAACTATCAAATTACAAACTTTAAATGAATGATCCATACGGTATTTGAATCTTATTTCAATAAAGGTGTCATATTTCAAAAAAAGAAAGAAGTTAGGGAAAGGGAGAAGAAATGCCTATGACATTAAAAAAATAAAAACAAAACCAAAAAAACCCCGAAGGTTACTGAGGTTGTATGAGGAAATGGAAAACACATGACTGACCAACGTCAAAGGTGCAGGGATCTATTTGTAGCTCTGGCTGTCTGTATCGATCAACCCCATGATCTTGGTAAAGATACATCTCCTCTGGGCCTCTCTAAAAATGAAGAACTACAATAGATTGTGTCATAGTTCCCTTCCAGTCCTGTTATATCCTAATTCTTAAAGATGCATTACAGATTAAGTCACTAATCCGTAATTAGTAGCCTAATACAATAATGAAAAAGAGAAGAAAGATAAAAAAGAATAACAACAGCTAGTACTGACTAAGCTCTTATGTCATGCCACTGCTGTACATGTCTCAGCCCATTAAATACCTCCATGAGATATTTGTCCCAGATACTCGGGAGGCTGGGACAGGAGGATCGCTTGAGCCCGAGAATTCAAAACCATAGTGCATCATGACTGCACATGTGAATAGCTACTGCACTTCAGCCTGGACAATACAGTAATATCCTAACTTTTTTTTTTTAAGGCAATACAACTGCAGTATACTAAGTGGCTCAGCTGAGAAATGCTGATATATTGCTACTGCTATGTAGTTATTAGGAAGATAGAAGAAGAAAAATGTGGGCTTCGGGGGGTATAAAAAATTAAATTCTCGACTTCCTTACTAGCTATAACAATATATAACAATAACAATAAATATCTCAAATTGAAACTGCAAGAAATAGAAATAACAACATATGGTTTTTAAACACACAAGGAAATAACAGAAAAAAGAGCTTAAAAGTGGTCCCTTCTGAGATACCACATTGAAGGGTGGGGAACAGTGATGTTGGAAACTACATTTTGAATTTGTTTTTCCTTTTTTGAGTCAAGGTCTCGCTCTGTCACCCAGGCTGGAGTACAGTGGCAAAATCATGGGTCACTGCAGCCTCAACCTCCTGGGCTCAGGCGAGTCTTCTGCCTCAGCCTCCTGAATAACTGAGACTCTACACATGCACTACCAAGACTGCCTGATTTTTTGTGGAGAGGAGGTCTCGCTATGTTGCCTACGCTGGTCCCCAACTCCAGGAATCAAGCAATCCTTCCACCTCAGGCTCCCAAAGTGTTGGGATTACAGGCATGAGTCATTGTGCCCAACCTGAAGTTCTTAAAATTATCTAAATGTGTTGCACTGACTTTTAAATAAAAACTTTATTCAAGTTGAATAGGACTCAAATGCAGGTGTGTCCAAAATCCAAGCTGCAATCAACATCTGGGTGTAACTTATGGGACCTTTGCCCGTATGGGATTTAAATAAAATGCTCTTGGAGATGCCTCAGAAAACATCTTTATACAAATTAAGTGGTTTTTAAAAGTCATCCGCATAAGTCAATTCACTGCAGAGAAGAAATGAAACTCTTTGAGGTCCAACACTTTCTCTACCAACAAACACTTAATTGGGATGAATAACACTAATAATTAGAGCATGCACATAAATGCTGACAGCCTCCCTGTAAGTATGAGCAGCTCTCAAATGCCCATAGACATTTTAATGTGTTTTTCCTTCTCTTCTACCCATGGGGACTAGTTCCTCTGAGAGGACCTCAGTTTGAAGCCAGTAACAGAGATCAGGCCTCATGCTTGAAGAAAGTGTCTTAGCTCTCAGACATGGAACCGGTAAGATGAGAAGAAGGTAGAGGGGTATTTTCCCACTAAAGCAGTCATCTGTATTTCAGTCAACTAATGTTCAGAAGCTTTCTGATCATCAGAAAAGAACCTGATCACTTGCAAGAAAAGAACAGTCCATAACAAAACAGGAACATGGCATATCACAAAACTACACTGGGTTGTGGGTAAAATCCTTACCTAAAAGGGCTTTCAGGATTCAAGTCAAAAGTTTGTATATAAGAATGGAGGTCCATTCTTTATTAAACAAATAAAGAAAAAATAAATTATCGTTCTCTTCCATTCTCAAATAAGCATTTATTATATCCCGAGATTAGAAAGAAGAAAAGATAAAGCACACCAGTGACAAAATGGATAGGTTTCCCACCATGATTGCATATTACATTTGTGACAGTTTAAATATTGTACTTTCTTCAATGCTGTCAGCCTTACAAATAGCCCAGAGCCCTGCTCCTGATCACAGCTCAAAGGAAGGCTGCCTGGACTGATTTAATGCCCAGCTCTGACCAGAAGTTGCCTCCAATTTATCTATGAAGCAGGTGGGAGTGGGGTGAGGCATAAAAGTGAGAACGGTTTTCTGCACTGGGCAGTTTCCCTCTCCAAGACTCCCATCACTCAGCCTACCTGATCTCCTTCCATCTGACCATGCAGCCAGAGCTCTAGCTGGCAGCTGCAGTGATCAAAGTCAATACAGGCTTCTCTGGAATGGCCTCCATGTTGTCAATCCACCTTTAAAAAACAACCACCATCCCTCCCCCCAAAAAAGCCACTCCTTGATAAACAAGGGAATCCCCATCAGGCAAGCCACAGCCTAATTGGGGGTGAGTCAGCTCATCAATGCACCAGAGACTTGGGCTGAAATGCTCCT
This sequence comes from Carlito syrichta, assembly GCF_000164805.1. NCBI lineage: Eukaryota > Metazoa > Chordata > Mammalia > Primates > Tarsiidae > Carlito > Carlito syrichta. Next base: position 1,651,653 of record NW_007259586.1, on the reverse strand, counting down.
TGAAAATTTCTCAACTTGTTAATACAAAGCCAGACATTAAGGTGGAAGCAGAGAGCCAAGAGAAGCAACTTAAGTTCGCTGGTTGTCCCAGGATCCACTGGTAAACTCCCGAAAAGCTACCGTTCTGCATTTGCTTAAGGACAGTAAAATGCCAGGTACACCTCCACCTGCATGTAGCAGGCAGAATTTGAAAACAGGAGAAAAGGCTTCGCACAGACAGAAGACAGGGCTAGCTCCACAAATAAAGCAGGGCTCTTCAACAATTAAAGCCTAGCTTATGATAATGCTATTACACTTGAAATAAATGTTACCCTGAACTAAATGACATCACACTCAAAGTTGCACACAGCATAACAATGCTGAACACCCAGACTGCCTGTGTCCCAATCCTAGTACTCTATCGTCTGGCTGTGTGTTAACAGGCAAAGTTCTTAACCTCTCTGTACTCAAGATCATCTGTAAATTGGGAATAACCATGGTCCCTACAACTCAAACTAGAGTTATAAGGTAAAAGTCTGATACACAGTTAGAAGCCAAATGGTAGCATCATCATTTTATGATGGTTATTATTATTATTATCATTCCCATTTTGCAGATACAGAAACCAACCTTAAAAAGAATCACAAGTCTGCTTAAAGTCCCCAGCTGATTAAGTGGCAGAATTGGGTCTGAAGAACTGCAAAGCTCATGTTCCAATTACTTATTACAGTCTCTTGTCTTTCCTTGTGCTCTTGCCCTTGGCATCTGTGTCATCAGATATCAGATGTCTATGTGACGAAAAAGTCTTGGAAGAAACTTCTCTTGAAAACCAATGCAGTAGTAATAATGATAACAGTAGTAATAACAGTGGTAGTAGTGATGAGTGCTGTCATCATCTTAGTAGTTAGTATTTAATGACCTTTGATGTGCCACTGTGAGCTAAGGTGTACACACACACACACACACACACACACACACACAAACACACACACCGCATTGTATCTATCCTGTCAGGAGAGACTCCATGTGTCACAATTCAGCTAAAATATCAGGGATTTGGAAGTGGTATCGAAAAAGGACAGCTACATGGTAGCAGGACAATTAAAAACAAAAAAGGCTGCTGAACAAGTCTCTTGATGACAGACAGGTAGGAGGACTGGCATCTCAAATGGTCATGTCATAAAAATAAGCACTCTACTCTCAGATGTGAGGAGGAAATGAACGACTGACAACCACAGATCATGGGGAGAAATTCCTCACTAATCCATGACAGCAGCAAAGGCAGGGAAGAAACACCTTTAATTTGTGTTCACTTCGTTTCACTGCACTGAGGGTAAAATTCAAAGAAATGGCTGTAGCCATCTAAATTAAAGAAAACATGAACATAGTAGTAGTCTGGGACACATCTGAACGATGCTCCATCCTCTTCTTCATCTTCATGAAAAGTGAAATACTTCTGGCTTCTGATTTTAGCTCCTCTTCTGCATCTTGAGATTTAAAAAAGCAAGAACTAGGCCTTGGTCACTGTTGTACACTGAATATTTGAAACAGTACTCGTAGGTAGATAAAATATTTGATAAATGCACAAATGATGCATCTAAATCTCTTAATGGGCACATACTAGGCACTCAAGTAGCAAGTGGTAACTGATTACCATTACCTTTTTTTGTTCTCTAGGGAAGAGTCGACCTATTTCTCTGAATCCTCAAATGCCAAATGTCTGATGAATGAATGAATGAAAAATGATGAACAAGTTGCTCACTTGCGTCTAATCATTTCACAAACAGGTCCCTGCTCCCACAAAGGAAGAGATCTTAAATCAAACACACACATACTCACATACACCCTGCAATTTATTGTATGTCCACTGAACATTGTCTTTCCAGAGAAGACTGCAACCAGAGAGCAGGAAAGGTAGTAAACCGGAAGGCACCATTCTTTCCTCAACCTCTAAGCTCTGCACTGTTGATTCCTCTCTTTCAACCAAGACTCAAGCTCCTTCAAGACAAAAAGTGAAGAAGAATGAAATTCCAAGATCGCTTCTCCATTTGACCAGAGAGAAAGATTAACCCTAAAGATAGGGTTTAGATTTTGAACTTTACTATACACCTTATTTGAAGACAGGAATAACTATATATATATATTTTTTTTTTTTTTTTTTTAATTTTTTTTTTTTTTGAGTTGGAGTCTCACTCTGTCACCCAGACTAGAGTGCAGTGGCTGCTCCCGGCGACCGCAGCCTCGACCTTCTGGGTTCCAGCGATTCTTCCGCCTCAGCCTTCCAAGTAGCTGGAACTACAGGCACACGCTACCACGCCCGGCTAATTTTTTGATTTATTGTAGAGATGAGGTCTCGCCAAGTTGCCCAGGCAGGTCTCGAACCCGCAGGCTCAGGCAATTCACTCACCTCAGCCTCCCAAAGCGCAGGATTACAGGCTGAGCCACCGAGTCCGGCCGGAATAACTATATTTTAATAAAAGGGAGATGCTTTTCCCACCACGTTTGTCTATCACCCACTCATCCCTACTCCCAGTAACATTAAAAAGTTCATAGTATTTTACAACTAAAAGAAGTAGCAAAGATTATCTAATGACCAAAGCCCTATTTTTACCAATGTAGAAAGCAGAGAATATTGTGAATATTTTCAGCTTTGTCTGTATTTGTCTCAGCTTTTTTCTATTCTCCTATTCATACCCAGTCTCTCATACCCCAGATGCTTAACATGTATTCATTTAAATGTTAATTCTGCTGGCTAGGCGGCTCAGCCTGCAATCCCAGCACTTTGGGAGATCCAGGCAAGTGGATTGCCTGAGCCTGCGGGTTCCAGACCCATCTGGGCAACTTGGCAAGACTTTGTCTCTACAATAAATCAAAAATTAGCTGGACGTGGTAGCGCACGCCTGTAGTTCTGGCTACTTGGAAGGATCGCTGGAGCCCAGCAAGTCAAGTCTGTGGTGGCCGGGTGGCTGCGTAACTCAAAAAAAGAAAAAAAGAGTTAATTCTTTCAACAAGTATTTACTGAACTCCTACTATATGTCATACATGCTCTGTGGATGTAACAATGACCAAGACGTAAACTGATCCTCGTCTAATCTTCACTCAAAAAAACAAGACATCACATTAAGAAATTAAATGTTCAAATAATACTGATAGTACTGACTGGTCAGGAGGAAAATGAACTGTACTTAAATGGGTAAAAAAATGAGTAAGATAAATAACAAGTATGAGAAATGCCACTGGTGAGAGGATTCTCCGTGTGGACATGCATATTTGGGAACATCACGTATGCTATGTTTTATAGTCAGTTGTAGAATGTGTTCAGTCAAAAGACATTAGTGACCATAAGTCCACCAGCAGGAAAAATATGTTTTGAAAAGGAGAGTCAATAGGAATAATCAAGAATCAAGTTTTGACATGTCAGTGACCAAAAGAGGAAGAGAGGAAATGCAATGGGATTTGAGGACACTCTTAGGGAACATGACAAGGTCAGAGGAGGAAAGGATACAAGTAGTGAAGAAGGGAAGGGTTTTTCAAGAAGAGTTTTAAGCTGAGACCTAATGACTACTAAGACTACAATAGATGGGATGAGGGTGAAAGCTGGAATGGTGTGTGTCCTTCCAAGTTGGAGAAATAGCAAGTTTATGTCAAGCACACTACAGATATTCAATAGTGTAAAAGAAACCAATTCTTAGGTTCCTTCATCATTTCTTATTCTTCCACCACCATAATCCACACAGAGGGGTCTGATGCCTCCTGACAGATGTGCCAATTGCTCCAAAATACCACTTCAAACAGATTTAGTTTTTCAGGAAACATCACACACAAATGTAAAATCACTCTCTTGTCTTCGCAGACAAGATGGTCTTTGGGGAGAAATTGTGCAGGAGTTGAAAAACTTTAGTTTTAGCTGGGCTCGGTGGCTCAGCCTGTAATCCCAGCGCTTTGGGAGGTTGAGGTGAGTGGATTGCCTGAGCCTGCAGGTTCGAGACCCACCTTGGCAACTTGGCGAGACCTCATCTCTAAAATAAAAAAATTAGCCGGGCACGGTGGCTCAGCCTGTAATCTCGCGCCTTTGGGAGGCTGAGGTGAGTGGATTGCCTGAGCCCG
>NW_007259586.1:1613546-1647392 GCF_000164805.1 Carlito syrichta | reverse complement strand
TGGCCGGGAGCAGCCACTGCACTCCAGTCTGGGTGACAGAGTGAGACTCTGACTCAAAAATAAAATAAAATATTAAAATTAGCCGGGCATGGTAGCGTGTGCCTATAGTTCCAGCTACTTGAAAGGCTGAGGTGGAAGGATCGCCGGAGCCCAGCAGGCGAGGCTGCGGTGGCCGGGAGCGGCCACTGCACTCCAGTCTGGGTGACAGAGTGAAACTCCGACTCAAAAAAAAAGAAAAACTTTAGTTTTAATGCCAGTTTTGTTACCTCACCTGGTGGCCTTTGGCAAGTTAATAAACAGTCTTTTATCCTCAATCCTCTGACTATAAAATGATTATCCAAAACAATCCTGTTTTTATAAAACATTGAAATTTTATTTATAACAACCGCCAGGTTTTTATTCTGAGAACCGTCACTAAATCTGCTTTGAAAATTATTCAGTTACATCACTGACTATATAGTCAATTTTTAAAATTGTGTACATGCATTTAAAAGTTGTTGAATATTTTGATTAAGAGGAATTTTATTTCAAGAGATTATGTCTTTTTTCTCCCTAAGTAATTAAAATCTCTGCTAAAGCATTTATGTTAATTAGAAAAATAATACACAGTCCAATTTTCAGGCCATGCAACACTAGAAACTTGAAAGTAGACACATTAATGGTCAAATGACCATGGCTGCATGTGTCAGAACTTCAACAGTACAGAGGTATCAAGAGGAGCAGGGAGTTTCATCTTGGAGATGGCAGATCTCAGTCTGAATTCTTCCTCCACCACCTTACCAGCTAAGTATTATGATTTCGGGCCTTAACCCGCTCCAAGACAAATTTTCCCCATGTGAAAAATGGAGCTCAAGACTGCCCTTAACTAATAGGCTGTTGGAGTGAGTCAATTTTATAATATAACTGGCAAAACTTACCTCAGTACATGATGACACAGACTAGATACTCAACAAGTAGTAAGTAACATTAGACTTAGAAACTGGAACAATGAGGGTCACTCTGATCAACTTAAGAGTATTGATTAAATACCCAACACACATATAGTTCTCACTGTGCCAGAGACAGTAGTCAATAAACCAAAGAGTATTGAAAAGCTTTAAAATGTATTAACTCATAAAATCCCCCCAATGACTATGTGAGTATTATCACTATTTTCCCCTACTTACAGATGATGACATTTTGGCATTGGAAGGATAAGTAATTTGCTCAAGGGAACAACTGGTCAAACTCAGGCAGCTGAGATCCAGAGCCTGTTCTGATCACTACACTATACTGTCCCTCTAAAGAAACAGGGAGCCACTCTATATTCTTGAGAATGGGAATATTATGATTTTGGTAGTTTCTCTGGAAAAACCATATTGACAAAATTAGTTAAAAGGCAGAAACTAAAACTAAGGAAATAAAGTAAGCCCAATAGAGTAACTCAGAGAAAAGGGAAGGAGACAGCAAAGAAAATACACAACCTTCCTAAGAGTCACCAAACTTAGGCACGTGATGTTAAACACCTGGATGTAAATCAAATCTGGATATCTTTCTGGGCAATCAGGGTCCTCTGATCAACCTCAAGAGAGGTTATTATCAGGTTTTCTCCAAGATTTTTGGAGGGAAAAAGCAAGCAGAGAGGGAAGGAAGTAAGATTGCCCCTCTTGGCAAATGGCTGTGAATAGCCGTTTTATGGTGTGAACATGAGAATGTTTCTAATGTGTAATAAAGAATTCAGAAACACCCAAAGTCCATTCCAAATGGTCTAAATATAACCCTAAGAAGTTAGAACTGCAATGTGGGTATAATAAGCTCATCACACATTTTTAGTATGCTCATCAAATGATTTCTCTTCAGCCTTAAGAGAGTCTAGGTATAACAGGAGAATGTGTTCTCAAGTCTATGGCAGAGACTCAGCTCCTAGAGTCTATCCAGGTAATTTTTCTAGCAACTGGGCTGGATGAGAGAAGAAGTCTAAAATGCCTTTCCTCATCTAAGTAGGCTGTGGTCAAAAAGGCATGAGAATCTCTCTGAAGCTAGCAGAGGGAAGGGCCATTGGCAGTGTCCAGCCCAAACCCTGCCAAGAGGAGACCAAATTTCTATCATGGATCATACAACTAACTCTTCCTGTTCACCAAGCAACCTCCTGCTTAGGAAACTCCTGACTTCCCATGAGGTTAGCCAACAGAGAGCAAATACATTAAATTGCTACAATAAACATTCTCTACTGACAGTTTATTTTTCTTTGCACAAATTCATAGATGCTCATTCTGACCTGTGTCTCATTCTTTGTAAGGTGGGTTAATGTGAGTTTGTTGGGTAAGCACCCTTGTGAGATCCCCGGGGAGCCATCATAAGATGCATATTTCAGATAGGCTTCTTTGTTGACAACAGAAACCAACTCTGGCTAATTTAAAAGAAGAAAAATGCTTATTACTTGGTCACAAAATAAAAGAAAATGATGAAAAAACAGCCTTAGGACAGATGGGAACCAAATTGAGTCTAAGGATCTAGGTGGCAGGAAGTGCCTCTGCTCACTTCAGAGCAAATCATTTTTATATTGCTCAGTTGCATATTCAGATTCAGAAGAGTGTATCTGATTGACTCAGCTGAAGTCACATGTTCTCTCATAGAGGGGAATGGAGGAACCAAGAGGAGGGGGTAAGAAAAGAAATCAAAAAACAAAATGTGCATGCAAAAAATGCACAAGTTCCTCTCACAAGCAGTCAGGTATCTGGCTGCCCTACACCAGTGGCCCACATCAGCAAACTAAAACAACGATTTATCTTCCCAATTTCTTTTGACATTCCAGTTATTTCATGGCCCAACCAGAGAGAAAAGGGTGAAGTTACATCTGGAAATACAATGTGCTGTCATGTGAAGAGCACGTTTAATCGTGTGTGTTAAAAATGAGCCCCAAATTGTCAGTAAATGGTAATTTTAAAGCCTCAGATATTTCAACACACAACAGTTACTGAAGTTGGATTTTGTATTAACTAAACAAGTTGGAAATAATATTTCATAAAACTCTTCCATGCAGAAGTTACACTAGCAAATTCTAGTCTAAAAGAATTAAAATCAAATCATTCTGAAATGTGACCCTCAAGAATAAACAAGGGTATATATTTTCCAAGCAGGGTGGGACTTAGGAAGGAAGAATTTAATACTTGTTAGACAAATAATTCTTTGCAACAATTATAACAAAGGCTTATTTCTGGAATTCTAAGGAAACTGGCAATTTGCTGTAAGAGTCTACTGCTGCAAGACCACCCAGTTTTAATGGAATGTGTCCACTTCTGAGTTATTAATATTCACAGTTTTCAAAACATTCTATGGAAAAGATTTGTTGCGTTCACAGTTTTCGAAGTATATTCTATGCAAGAGATTTTTTTGCTTCACACACTGGCATCAGACTACCCAATTGTGAGAGGAATGACACATTCCTGAGTTGCCACTGGGTTTCCCACTGTTCTCTCTCCTCAGTCTGATTTTTCCTTTCACCCTCACACAGAAACAGAAATGATGGCTGCAGCAGTAACAGCTGTTTATCTTGGGTTTTATGTACACATGAATCGCCTATGGGCATTTTGCAAAATGTGACTCCTTCGAAGAAACTACTAGGGCCAGTATATTTCCAGTTCATCAGAAAGAAATAAGCTTTTCAGTCTTAATTCTCCAGTCTACCAAAAAAAAAAGAAGAAAAAGAGATGAAGACAAAAGGAATTCTTTCTAAATCATTCCCTAAAAGGGAAGGGAGGGAGGGAAGGGAAGGAAGGGAAAATGAGACTCGCTAGTAGAAAAGCAATAGAATACACCTAAATTAAAGGGAAAAGAATGAGAATGAAAAAGAGAGAGAGAGAGAAATTGAAAGTAGAAGAAATCAACCAAAGATTTTATTAAAGGTATCTCAAAGTGAAGGTCAACTAATTAGATTCCTGAATTCACAATATAACAGAAAGAAAAAACATGCTAAAACACAGCCTACCAACTCCCTCCTCCCACAGCCCTGCCATTTGCTGCCTCTCTTTAGAAACAACAAGGAACCAGTCATAGTACCCACAGACCATGAGGCATCCAAGTGCAGGTTCATTACTGATATAAAAGGATAAATTGTACAGCATGGAGTGGAAGAACAAAGGGAGAACTTGACCAAGCTCCTATCCAGAAACACACAAAATAGATGAACAATGGTCAAAAAGTACTTCCCTCAAATACAAAAGGACACAGCTTCAAAATGGGATAAATTTTGGGAAGAGTACATTTAGGACAACTTGAATCCATTTCCTGACAAATAAAACACTGAGCTATCAAGTAACTAATTTTGCTATCAGATGAACAAAGATTTAAGCAGAAAATAAAACTCTAGGATTAGGCAGAGTTTAAGGAAATTTGAACTGCCACGATGTTTACCAAAACCTTTAAAAAGGTATAAATATAATCACCAAGCAATTCTACATGTAATATTTGTCTCAAGGAAATATTCAGATAGATATATAAGATTATATGCATAATATTGTTCAGTACATGATTGCTTATGAAAGCAGAGTATAGAAACAACCTAGATAGTCAACCAAAAAACACATATTAAATAAATTATAAAACATCCATAAAATAGGTGCCTAGATAGTAATGAAAAATACTGTTTTTACATGTATTGTGAACATCATATCCTATTAAGTAAAATGTGGGGGACAAACTCAGTGTATGAAACGGTTACAATCTATGGAATAAATATTCATGTACTCATAGGTGTATATTATATAATGCTATTTAAAAATCAAATGTTTAATAGTAGTTATATTTGAGTAGAGGAATTCTAGTTTTATCTGTATTTTCTAACTATAACAAATTTGATAAAATAAAGCAAAAATTACTCTATGTGAAATGATGTACTATGCCTAAGTAAAGTTTTGAAATATAATGGGCCAACATTTCATTAGATGGAGAAATAGACTATTATATTTCACATCTTATTTTACATAGTTTTATTACCTAACAAAAATCTTGCTTCACATCTATTATGCATAGAATGTTCATATGTAAATGTCCTATTGTTAGCAAAATTATATGTAGAATTTTTTTAACAAACTACATAATTGGATGAAAATGAGAAAAAAAATTTAATAGCAAATTTTTTTAAAAATGTACATTTGGTACATCAATGGAATTTTTCATTTAATTTTAAATAAGTGTGTCTCAAGATTCCTTTTTTAAAAATGATACAGCTGCCCGGCATGGTGGCTCAGCCTATAATCCCAGCACTTTGGGAGGCTGAGGCGAGTGAATTGCTTGAGCCCACAGGTTCAAGACCTGTCTGGGCAACTTGATGAGACCTCGTCTCTACAATAAAATTTTAAAAATTAGCTGGGCATGGTAGCACGCGCCTGTAGTTCCAGGCTGTAGACCTACTTGGAAGGCTGAGGCGGAAGGATCACCAGAGACTAGCAGGTCGACGCTGGGGTGGCCGTGAACGTGCCACTGCACTTCAGCCTGGGCAACAGAGTGAGACTCCAACTTAAAAAAAAAAAAATGATAAAGCCATACTCTTCAGCAAAGACTATGAATTGCCTCTTAAAATGCATTTTCCCCTTCTTCCAGATTCTCAGTTGAGTATATGGCTGCCTTCATGAAAGGGTTTTGCTGCAGCTGGTTATGGCCACGAGAGCAAGGTCTGGCTTACGAGATGTGAGCAGAAATACAGGGCCATTTCCAAGTCATGTCTATGAAGAGAAGAGATCTGTTCTTCCCTTGTCTCTGTCCTACTTACAAGAAGGCATGCAAAGACAATACCTTATAATGGCAGAGCAGTACAGGACATGGAAATCAATCCTGCAGAACCACAATATTCCTGGACTGCTATATGGCTGGAATGTTACATAAGACAGAAATAAACTTCTATCACAGTGAAGCCACTATGATTTGGTGGTATCTGCTGATGTCGCCAAATCTATATGGTGGCTGATACACAGAAAACTTGTACAAAACAGAACCAGTCAGCTATTTAATTTCTCCAACCTGACCCTATATTTCTCTCCTTTAAAAAAAATTTTAGAATGAGTATAATACTACTTGTCACTTCTTAATAATTTGAGAAAATAGAATATCTAATTAATGTCAGGGGCATCTATGCAGACACATAAAATACAAGGTGCAAATAGAATACTGATTTAGAATAGTCTAAGTTGAGACAAAGATTTTCAGACATAAATAAAATATATATACCTGCCATCTAGATAAAAGATTCCAAAATCATATGCATATTTTTATATGTATAGGAAAAAATTGAAAAAAGATATCTTACACTGGCTACCTCTAGAGGGTTCGAATTAGGATTTACGTTGGGGATGGAGGGAAGTAACAGGGAAAATTAAGTTTTCTACTTTATATATCTTTGTTTTATTTGAATTTTTTGCAATAAACATGTATTACTTCAAGAATACACAAAAACTACAAAAATAAAGCATATTTTAGAGCTCTACAAAATACACTGATGTCAAAAAAAGGCAAGATCAAGGAAGAGGCAATAAAATTTCCACCTACAAACAAAGCCACAACATTCTGAATTCAATGATGTAAATTCATAACCTTATAACTTCTACAGTACATTTTAAAAATATTAAAATACCACAAAACTTGAATCTATTTCTTTAAATTCCTCACCATTAACAGATATCATAATTTCTCTTAGAGACAGCAAACAGAAAAAAGAAAACTCATGAAAAATAAAACAAACAGAAAAATAAACATTGTATGTCTGGTTAAGAGGTTAATAAGCTCACAATCACAAGACAGTACTGTTACCTAAGGTACAGTATTTTCAATTTGGAGTAATTCAGTTCATCTTTGAACTTCAATCACTCCTAAGGCTATCACGACTTCATGAGGGTGTGGAAGGCTACCCATTATCAGAGGCGATAGGGACCCAAAAGAAAACAGAATTTTTTTCGAGGGACGGCCTTTGTAGTATGCCCAGAATTTCTTCCTCCAGATCAAACAATCAACCGAAGTTTTTATCTGGAAGTTTTGAGAAGGTTGTGCTATGATTTGTTGAAGAAATGTCTCAAGTTGTGGCAAACAAGTGACTGGTTCTTCCACCATGACAATGCACCTGCCAGCACTGCGCTGAGTGTTCAGCAATTTTTGACCAAAAACAGCATCACCCCCATGTCCCACCCTCCCTATTTGCCTGATCTCACTCTGAACAATTTTTTTGTTTTCTTTTCCCGAATGAAAAAAGTCCTTAATGTGGAAGAGGTGAAATAAAAAACGGCAAAAACACTAAAAGGCATCAAAATTGACAAGTTCAAAAATCGTTTAGAGCAGTTGAAAAAGCATCTTGATAGGTGTACTGTATCACAGAGTACACTGAAGGTGACTGAGGTTTAAACATGCAAGAATACATAATTTTTTATAAATAAATTCTGGTCTTTTTTGAGCTCCCCCTCATATATTATTCACTGTAAAGTACTTATTCCCATACAAAACAGCATACATGATTATGCCCACAAAACACATGCTAATGCCATATAGACTAAATGTTAACAACTATTAGAACCTGTATAATAATCACGCACTATTAACCACTGACTGTATCATTCAAGTTGCCATTAGTTCATTATGGTATATTGTGTTTCAGGAAGAATTCATCGCCAAACTAACATTTTTTGAGATCAGCAGCACCCGATTTTAATAAAAGTTGCCCAGTTAATTGGCTAAATTACCTTGTCACTAACACAAACACCATTCCCACTACCCAGCCTGCTGGTAAAAGAGCAGCCACATAATTGTGTATGACAGCCATGAACTTCAGATATTCCTAGAAAAAACTGTTCCTCATTCTGATGGGACTTACAATCTAAGGAACCATATTAAGCATCTAGAAGCCATCTTCATAACTCTACAAAAGCACAAGGATATCCAATAACAAGTGGAAAAAGAAAGACTATGTCTCTCATTTCCACAGTCAGAACGAGGGGCAGTGTTGAACAGGGACATCATACATGTCTAACACTGGCAACCAAAGTGTTCAAGAGACGCATCAAAACCCTTCATGTGCAAAGACCTCTTGTTAGGCTAACTTGAGAAGAAAAAAATGTAGGTGAACACTGTAAGCCACCACTGGCAAACATTCAGAAAATAAAATTATTCAAGTATTAAATGGGATAAGATTTTAATGAAATTAGAAATGAAAGCAGACACTGAAAACCTATCAAAACTGGCAATTGGATTCCAAAGTCTCAAATACACACACACACACACACACACACACACACACACACACACACGCTAAAAGATTCTTCAAAATTAAAAAACACACTCAGAAAGAAAATCCTAATTTTCAAGGACTAAAAGCTTTAATTTCCTCTTTCTAAAAAAAACTAAGAAGACAAAAAGATTCCCCAGGGTGCCCAAGAAATGCCAATCCAATGCTCCCACAAACTGTAGGTCACAAACTCTGACAGATGGAAAACCATTATTCCAAGGGGTTTGGGATTCTACATGTATACTAGGAATTATCTGAGCACTAAATAAAAAGTGGAATCAAAATGTAAATACTTTTCATAATATATACAGATGCCATATGTGGTGTATATGTGTTTATGTATGTACTTACTACTTATGTAATAATAAAATAATACTACACAGACATAATATATAATGACCTATACAGGCTATTACTAATTTATTATCAGATTCATAGTAGTTTTCCAAAACAAAGCGATCCTAAAAGTACAACTAATATTAAGTAACTATGCCGGGCTCGGTAGCTCAGCCTGTAATCCCGCGCCTTTGGGAGGCTGAGGTGAGTGGATTGCCTGAGCCCTCGGGTTCAAGACCCACCTGGGCAGCGAGACCTCATCTACAATAAACCAAAAAGTCAGACGGGCGTGGTAGCGCATGCCTGTAATTCCGGCTACTCGGAAGGCTGAGGCGGAAGGATCACAGGAGCCCAGCAGGTCGAGGCTGCGGTGGCCGGGAGCAGCCACAGCACTCCAGTCTGGGCGACAGAGTGAGACTCCAACTCAAAAAAAAAAAAAAAATTAACTATAACATTTTTTGAAATATAGAGACTGAGCTGTCACCCTAATCCAGGGTGGTCTTTCAGCTGACCTAAAGAATACCATGTCCACAGGTCAGAGTGAGATGGCTGAATTAAGCAGAGAAAGCTGTCATGTGATATGTAGAAGGAAATATGCAAAAAGAGAAGGGAAAGATGCATCACTTTAAAAAGACAAGAGAGCAGGCCTGGTAGCTAACACCTATAATCTCAGCACTTTCAGAGGCTGAGGTGAGAGGAATGCTTGAGCCCATAGGTTCAAGACCAGCATGGGTAACTTGGCAAAACCTCATCTCTACAATAAATCAACAAAAATTAGCTGGGAGTGATGTTGCACACCTATAGTTCCATTCCAGCTACTTGAAAGGCTGAGGTGGAAGGATCGCCTGAGCCCAGTAGGTCGGGGCTGTGGTGGCTATGAGCGTGCCACTGCACTTCAGCCTGGGCGACGGAGTGAGACTCCAAAACTCAAAAAAAATAAAATAAAATAAAAATAATCACCTTTTGGCCAGGCACGGTGGCTCAAGCCTGTAATCCCAGCACTTTGGAAGGCTGAGGTGAGGGTATTGTCTGAGTTCACAGGTTCGAGAACGGCCTGGACAACTTGGCGAGATCTCATCTCTACCATAATTTTTTTTTTTAATTAGCCAGTTATGGTAACCTGTGCTTATAGTTCCTGCTACTTGGAAGGCAGAGACGGAAGGATCACCTAAGCCCAGCAGGTCGACACTGGTGTGGCCGTGAGTGTGCCACTGCACTCCAGTCTGGGTGACAGAGTGAGACCCCCAACTCAAAAAAAATTAAAAATTAAAAAATAAAAATAAAGAAAGAATTACCTTTTGGCCAGGCATGGTGGCTCAAGCTTGCAATCCCAGCACTTTGGGAAGCCGAGGTGAGGGGATTGCTTGACTCCACAGGTTTGAGAACGGCCTGGGCAACTTAGCAAGACCGCATCTCTGCCATAAATTAAAAAAAAAAAAAATTAGCCGGTCGTGGTAGTGTGCACCTGTAGTTTCCACTACATGGAAGGCTAAGGAGGAAGGATCGCCTAAGCCCAGCAGGTCAACGCTGGGGTTCTCATGAGCATTCCACTGCACCCTGGCCTGGGTGACAGAGTGAGACTTCAACTCAAAAAATAAAAATAATAAAAAGAGCCACAGTGGCTCACGCCTGTAGTCCCAGCTACTCAAGAGGCTAAGGCGGGAGGCACTTGAGCCCAGGAATTCAAGGGCTGCAGTGAGCTGTGATCATACCACTGCACTCCAGCCTAGGTGACAGAATGAGGCCTCAACTTGGGAGGGAAGGAGAACAAGAACCCCTTTTGTTTCTAGAAATCTTTAGATGCCCAGTTGCTGTGGCATATTTTGAATGAGCACAAACTTTTCTCTCCTGGGCCTAGTGACACACTCAACATTTTCAGTCCGGAGTCATGATTCTCTGTTCTCTCATCTATTCACCTATATAATGAGCCACAGTAATGATGTTCAAAAAATTCTAAGCTCATGCCAACCAATATTTGAACATTTGTGAGGCAAGGGAGAAATGCTTGCCAAGGAGCTGCAACTAAAAACAAAAGTCTATATTTCAGTGTCAAGACAACCCAAGAGTTTAACTTGGGAAGCCTTAAAATAACCCTAACAACAATACAAAAATGATTATTAATAAGGAAAATCAAAATAATACTGGCAGTTACTATCTATTGAGAGCTACCATATTGAGTAAATTTTCACTCACAGGCTAGAGGTTGGGGGTCAGGTAAGGCTTCTAGAAGGAGTGCCACCTGAGCTGATACCAAAGGGATAAGTAGAATGGAAATCTAAGTATATTTCTCATGAGAGCTGGATGAAGATGTTCATATATACCAGGGGTGCCAAAAAACTATATGTACATTTTAAGAGATATTATCTATGTATTACTTTTCAAAGTTGAATTGAATTACGGTAGCAATATGAATTATGACATTTGCTCAAAAGCTAGCGCTAATCAAATGAATGCTAACCTCACCATGTGACAAGCAGGACAGTCAAAGAAAATGGCAGAAGCACGGTTATCCTTCAAGGAGCACAAGACTATCTTGAAGTAGTATTTGACATTTGAAAACACTGTGGAAGTACAACAACAATGGAGGCGTGAGTATGCAACAGAACCTCCAACATGCCTAACAATTACATGCATTCAAGATAATTTTAAGACGCATGGTACTGTGTGTGATGTGCACAAAGGAAGATTCAGGAGGCCTTGCACAGCAACAAGTTCTGCGGTGTTTGCCATAATCAGAAGTATCTGGATGCTAATGGCAACCACTTTGAGCACCTCTTGCAACTGTAGAAGTCAAACATGACTTGTATTCATCCTCTGTTATTGGTATGTACTGAGTATTACAATTCTAATAGTTTTTTTCTTTCTTAAAATTTATATGCTTTTTTTTTTTTTTGGCACCCTCTGTATGAAGATGGTCACTGCATTGTTCCTTATAAAGGTCAAAATAAGCCGGGTTCAGTGGCTCAGCCTGTAATCCCGCGCCTTGGGAGGCTGAGGTGAGTGGATTGCCTGAGCCCACAGGTTCGAGACCCACCTAGGCAACTTGGTGAGCCCTCATCGCTACAATAAATCAAAAAAACTAGCTAGGTGTGGTAGCACACACCTGTAGTTCCAGCTACTTGGAAGGTTGAGGCAGAAGGATCGCCGGAGCCCAGCAGGTCGAGGCTGAGGTGGCTGGGAGCGGCCACTGCACTCCAGTCTGGGTGACAGAGTGAGACTCCAACTCAAAAAAAAATAAAAATAAAATAAAGGTCAAAATATAAGTAGGCATGGTGGCACATGATGTAGCCCTTGCTAATTGGGAGGCTGAGGTGAGAAGATCACTGTAGACTATGAGTTCAAGGCTGCAATAAGCTATGATCGCACCACTGCACTCTAGATCGAGACTTTATCTCTTAAAAACAAAAAGGGGAGTCAAAACATAGAAACAAACTTTATGTCCTTCAACAGGTTGTCATCTTAATGTCTACCTCATGTTGCTCATAGAAAAAAAAAATTGGCAACTTTGGGTTGATTCCCAGTACTAGATGACATTTAAAACTCACAATATACACTCCTGACACTCTCTCTCACGAATATCAGAAACATGTTCTTGTGCATCCAACTTCAAAATGCTAAGCTTTGTAAAAATCAACAATGTTTTTTCTTAATTTTCTCATTGCACATCCGAACAAGGCCCATCACAAGTCCAAGGACCAACATTTGAGAACCAACTTCCCAACTGACTTGCAAGAACACCCGAACTTTAACATTATATCCAACCCAAACAGTACATATAAAGAACAAGAAGATCCCCACAGTCAAGAACTTATGAATTGAATGAATCACAGAATACCAGCCCATCCAAGTACAAATGTACAAGCTGAGAACCACTATGTATAAATGTGAAGCTGAGAACTGCCCATGTCCAGTCATACAGCTAGAACTCTAAATCAGATTCCAATTTTAGAACTTTACCAATACACAGCACTGACTGAACTCCTCCTATTGCATTTGTCATTAACCACCTGGAACCGCATAAGAAGTTAACTTGGGGCTGGGTTCGATTGCTCAGTCTGTAATCCCAGCACTTTGGGAGGCCGAGGCAAGTGGATTGCCTGAGCCTGTGGGTTCACGACCAGCCCAGGCAACTTGGAGAGACCTCATCTCTACAATAAATAAAAAATTAGCTAGGTGTGTGCCTATAGTTCCAGCTACTTGGAAGGTTGAGGCAGAAGGATCTCCTGAGCTCAGTAAGTAGAGACTGCAGTGACCATTAGCATGCCATTGCACTCCAGCTGGGTAACAGAGTGAGATTCCAACTCAAAAAAAAAAAAAAGAAAGAACTTGGAGGAAAAAAAATGAAATATATCACCTTGTTTGTTTAGACAAAAAAAAAAAACCTATCTAATGGGCTTGTAACTGGGACAATTACTTGCTTTTTAAAGAATGAGGCAGATAATTATAATGGCAACAAATAATGTATTGAGCTCCTATTGTAAATCTGGCAATAAGCCAGACCCTACTATCTCCCACTAGTCAACCACTGAACTAGGTCTTAGGTAAGCACAATCAGTAAAACCATTAAAGCACAAATAATAAGAGAAGCCTATGCTGCTTGCTCACTAACACCCAACATATTAAAATGTTAGGTTAAGGGACAGAAGTATTCTCCACTTTATAAGGTAATTATATATTACTGAGGTTACTTTTCCCCATTATTTTGCAGGTATCAATGTGATACACAATGTAACCAGGGTGATAAAAGCGACCATACTTTCAAAGTATTCAGTAAAAGACAAAGGACATGTCATGCACAAAAGCCTTGTGGGACTGCAAGAACTTGGATACAATCTTATGCTGCTTCAGTTCAAATTTGTGCCAAGTAGCTTATTATAATAGAATTTTGCTGGACAATGAGGTACATCCATACTTATATTGTTCTAAATAGATACTTTTGATTGAAAACTCATTATAGATACTTATAGATACTCATTATATAGAAAATTTGTCTTTAGTGACAGTCACCAGTGTAGCTAATCTCCATCCCTAATTATCACATAACATACAGCACGAAGGCATCTAGTCATGGCCAGATGGGCAGACAGTGAGCAAATTCCCTCAGGGTTAGTGACCCTGACTGTGAAGCAATTTTTCTTTGATTGTGTTACAGAAAAAGATGTCTTGATCTGTGGTCCTCCTAAGCCTCAAGAGGTCTGATTGGCTGGGAGAAAAGTCATTAACTTAGTTATGATAGTCGATACTCCAGAGAGGTAAGAAAAAGAGCAAACTATGTATAACTTTTTAATGGAGCTGAAGTAATAGCAGGAACAGATTTTATTTAAGTGGTTTGCCAACATTTGCAGGTATTTTGGGGTATATTTTTCAGAAGTTGTCAAAAACTACAGAGGTAAATTGAAAGGACAAGTAACTTAAAAGAACTTACTTAAAACATTAAACTAATTAGTTAAATAATTACAGTAGTAGCCTACACTTATTTATTAAGTCTTAACTACTGGGCTTTACACGCATCATGTAGCATCTCCCAAACCAGCCTAACCATAAGACTTACCTGGGACAATTAATCATAGAATCCCTGGAAATTCTGATTTCTGTAGCTCTGGAATGGGTCACATTATTTTAACAAATGCTTTATGGTGATTCTTATGATCAGGCAAGGTTGGAAAATAGATTCTCATGAAATAATACTAACAACCCTAGGAAGCAGGAAACACTGTTAGGCTCATTTGACAACTGAAGAAACTGAAGTTTGGAGAGGTCACAGAGCTACTCCACAGTCAGAGACAGAAACAAACCCAGAAGTATGAGCTCTAATCTATAGTTTTAGCCTGGAAGCAAAATGGCAACGACTATTCCTCTTCCCCATGTAACATACCAGAGAAGGACACTAACAAAACTCAATTTCAGGGGCAATAAAAATTTAGTAACAATCCATTCTTTTTGTATTATCTGCCTTAGAGTATCTAAGAAGACTATACTGGTAAAAGACGACAGAACAGTTTCTGGTTAATGAGAGGCTTAAAATAAGATTTTCTTCCTACCTCCCATCCTTCATGCCTTTGACTGATATCCTCTAACTGCAGTCATTTATACCCCTTTCTATTAAATGAAGCCAAAAGTTCCCAGACACATACAACCTTAGCAAAATATGTGAAATACATGTTGGGCAGATATGAGTATCAGATTTATTTTTTATTTTTCTTTTATTCTTTTCATTTCATGAAAATCACATTCAAACTGGTTTCTTGCCTAGAGAAAAGCACTTAAACAAAATTTGCATTAACTCTTTTAAAAATCAAAATGCAATTAACATAAATTTCTCCATGCATTGTCAAACTCCAATAATATAGTTTAATAGAAAATAATGACAACTAACATTTATTGAGCATATCACAAATATTAAACTACTAATTCTCATAGGACATTTAAAGGGAGCTACTGTTAGCCCATTTACAGTCAAGAAAACAAACACAAAGAAGTGAAATATTTTGCCCAAGGTCACACAGTTTTTAAGTGGTGGAGACAGTATCGAAATCTAGAAGGAGAACTATTGCTTCTTTGACTCTCACAATCCAATTAGCTAATGCTGCATAACAAATCACCCCAAAACATAATGGCTTAAACCAACAATCACTGGATTATCTCTCGCGATTTCTGTAACTCAGAAATTTGTACAAAGCACAGTTGCAATGTCTGGTCCTGAAGCTCCCTGAAGTCTGGAGCAGATGCTGAAGAGACTGAGGGGGGACCCAAGGGCCCAGGGCTGGAATCATCCAAAACCTCAGCTGGGTATCACCTCCACTGGAACACCTAGACGTGGCTTTTCCACTCAACTGCTTGAGCTCTCTCACAGCCTGCTGGATGGTTTACAAAATCAAGTATCCCAAAGCAATCAAGTAGTAGTTCTATCACCTTTTATGAACGTTTCTTGGAATTCTCATAGCACTACTACACCATAATCACACACCCCTTCCTCCCACCACCATCCAAAGAGAAGGAGCCAGACATCATCACCCACTTCCCCATGGAGAGCATGCTAATGGCACACTGTAATAACAGTGTGATTTCTGCCACAACCTCTAAATAAAAGTAAATATTATTGTCACTTTCTAATAGTAAGAAAATAGAATTTCAGAAAGGCTATGTGACTTGTCCAAGGTCATACATGAATAAATAATGACATTAAGACGCCAACATAGGCCCGAGTGACTCCAAGTCTTGCGCAAGTTCCATTACATCGTACTTGTAAAACATTCCATTGAAACTGAGTCGTTCACTAGTGACAGCTAAAACATATTTATGGTTTGTTTTTTTCTTTTGAGTCAGAGTCTCATTCTGTCACCTATGCTGGAGTGCAATGGCATGCTCACAGCCACCACAGCCTCAACCTGCTAGGCTCAGGCAATCTTTCCATCGCAGCCTTCTAAGTAGCTGGAACCACAGGTATGCATCACCACACCAAACTAATTTTTTTTTTAAATTCTAGAGACGAGGTTTTGCCAAGTTGCCCAGACTGGTCTCAAACCCTCAGGCAAACCACTTGCCTCCACCTCCCAAAGTGAACCACCACGCCTGGCCCATATTTATATATTTTTTTAAAAAATAAAGCAAAGCATTTCACCAAAAGTATGCTAAAAGGTTGTCCAAATATAAATTATCAGATTTGGAAAGGTAGCAAATGAAAATCCTATTATAAAATATTCTTACTTTATCAATGCTGTTGAATGTGGAGATTGTTGCTGTTGTTATTGAGGATTAGTATAAGACAAGAGAAACAGTATAAGAAAAGAAACATCAAGAGTATTCTGCAACAATGGCCCTTAAGAAGAACAACCACCACCTAGGTCAGTGGTGCAAATCATCTAATTAAGTCTAAATAGAATATACCGCCGGGCTCGGTGACTCAGCCTGTAATCCCGTGCTTTGGGAGGCTGAGGTGAGTGGATTGCCTTAGCCTGCGGGTTCGAGACCCACTTGGGCAACTTGGTGAGACCTCATCTCTACAATAAATCAAAAAATTAACCGGGCGTGGTAGCGCGCACCTGTAGTTCCAGCTACTTGGGAGGCTGTGGCGGAAGGCTCACCGGTGCCCAGCAAATTAAGGCTGCGGTGGCCGGGAGCGTGCCACTGCACTCTAGTCTGGATGACAGAGTGAGACTCCAACTCAAAAAAAAAAAAGAATATACCCAGACTACACAGTGAAGACAACCAGCCACAAACTCCATCTGATGCCAGGCCTGGAAGGGGAGTTACCACTCATTTAGCATTAACAGCTTTGGAAGGGCCAATCCCAGCTATGAGTGTCTCTTCTGGCATGGGAAATTTCACAATACATCTTTATTGCAGGCCAAGGCCACTTGCATCATCCAAATTTACTGCCTTATGAAATCTGCAATATGATTATTTACTGTTGTCATGGAACCTTCACATGAGGCCAAAATAACACACACCCATCATTGAGGTATTTCCAAATAGGACTGAATGATAACAAGACTCGGAAATGGAGGTGCTAACTGATGTTATTTATTAAAACAAATCAAAACTGCTCTTTTTTTTAGGTCTCTGTGATGTTCATGGGGGATTTAGCAATGTGTGCATGGTGGTGCATAATTCGATAATAAATCTATCTGTCCTTTATTTCACCACTGTTTGACTAAAATGCCAGGCATAAAAACAACTATACCTCTTTAACCAACATATCTTCTTATATAAGTGGGCGGTGTCAGCACTTGCTCCCTAGATGGGTTCATGGTAAGTACAACAGTCAGAATGTTTGACAATTCAGTACCTATTTTCCAATGCCTTTTCTCTCCATTCAATGCCTTGATCATGTACATTAAAGGACACAGTGTATGAAATACACAGGAAATTTGCTGGTCTGGATTTGTGTCATATGTTGAGGTTTCAGAAGTTAAACTGCCACCCTCAGAGCCAGAGACCAGAAATCTCAAAAATTACTGTAATTCCTTCCAGAAGGCAAGGCACCGTAGACACTACCTTTGTCTTCATATAGTAATCAAACTTTTTCTTTCCAAATCTCTATAAAGAATCTTGATATGATTAATGACCACATATCCTACAGCTTTCTTCACCCAAGAGAATAACTTACCCTAAATTCATTTTAGGTTGAAGGGCCAAGTACACAGGAACGGCTAAAATCAGAACAAAGTCATTTAGATAGCAAAGCCTCATCCAAACATATACTAATCACTAATGTTAAAAAACGATGGCAGCCGGGCTTCGTGGCTCAGCCTGTAATCCCGCGCCTTTGGGAGGCTGAGGTGAGTAGATTGCCTGAGCCTGCGGGTTCGAGACCCACCTGGGCAGCGAGACCTCATCTCTACAATAAAATCACAAAATCAGTAGGACATGGAAGCGCATGCCTGTAATTCCGCCTACTTGGAAGGCTGAGGTGGAAGGAACACCGGAACCCAGCAGGTCGAGGCTGCGGTGGCCGGGAGCATCCGCTGCACTCCAGTCTGGGTGACAGAGTGAGACTCCAACTCAAAAAAAAAAAACAACAATGGTTATCAACATCATCAATATACCTACTTATAAACACTTTAATCCTCTGAAAGGATTTTCAATAGTCAAACTAGAGTTGGCATTAAGCCCAAAAGAATATCTAATCACTGCAAATAATATCTCCCTGGAAAGCTATTAATTATTCAGCATTCCTTAGCTGCCCAGAAGCAGACAGATACTTAAGTTGTTCTCTGTTGGAAACACTGGCTCAGTGCTCCCCCAGCTGCAAGATGAATACAGAGTGACCCACTATCACTGCATCCTGCAATACTCAAGAAGGGATGCTGGAAGACGATCAGATCAATAGTGCCTCACAGCCTGGCTGATGTGGGGAAGCCCTAGACAGATCAAATCTCTAACCACTGCAGCACTTTCTTCCCTAAAGGCAGTAGTCAAAAGGCAAATGTTGCAAATGACCTTAAATTCTGGCAAAAGTAACAGACTCAGACAAGGAAGAAAGCTGAAAACCCAATCAAAACTGAAATCACCAAGAAACTAAATAATAATAATAAGCATAATACCATAAAAGAAAGGGACTGGCAGTAGTGGGACACTGCCAGGGGCGAGCACACATCAATAAGGGTACCCAATCTCAAACCAGGTGAAGTGGGGACCAAGGGGAGTCCCAAACTTTACCAGTACAATGACCACATATGTACTAATCCTGAACTGTACCCTACATCTTTAAAATTAAAAAAAAAACAA
The DNA here is from genome assembly GCF_000164805.1 of Carlito syrichta. Lineage (NCBI taxonomy): Eukaryota > Metazoa > Chordata > Mammalia > Primates > Tarsiidae > Carlito > Carlito syrichta. Next base: position 1,628,581 of record NW_007259586.1, on the reverse strand, counting down.
AACAGTAAATATTATTGTTATGACTACTAACAACAGTAGTCACAACAATAAAAGTACAACCAAGTCCAAGGCAAGGTTATCAGTAGAGGACAATTTGGTTATATCTGATCTGGGAATTGGGGAAAGCCTTGAAATTATCAAAATCTTTTACTCAACAATTGTACATCTGGGGAGCTTGTCCAAGAAAATTACTAATCATGAGGACAAAGATTAACTAGAAGATGTTCATCACAGAGTTGTTTAAAACATAAAAACTGAAAACAAACTAAATACACAACAATAATTATACAAATAGCATATATCCATACAATGAAATAGTAAGCAAACCTTAAAAATGATGGTGCAAAATCATGTGGGGTTTTTTTCTGAAATGGCAACATGTTCCTAATTTAATAGGAAGTAAAAATGAAAGCAACAAAATGTATACACTTAAGTATAAACTTTGATTTTTATATATCTATCACAATACATCCAAAACAATCAAATCATCCCTTGTATCCTAGAGGGATTGGTTCCAGAACAACCATGGACACCAAAACCCACAGATGCTCAAGTCCCTAGTATAAAATGGTATATCATATTTGCATATAACCTAGGTACATCATCCTGTACACTTTAATCTCTAGATTACTTACCATACCTAACCCAATGTAAATGCTATGTACATAGTTGTTATACTGTATTGGTTTTTCTTTGTTTTTTTTATTGTAGTTTTAAAAAAAAATTTTCTATACGTGGTTGGTTGTGAAACTCACAGATATGGGGGGCCAAATATATATGCATGTGTGTGGGTGTGTGTGTATCTCTATCCCAAAAGGATAACACTGTGACATAGATCATTTTTATTTTATTTTATTTTATTTTATTTTATTTTTTCAGTTGGAGTCTCACTATGTAGCCCAGGCTGGAGGACAGTGGCACACTCATGGCCACCGCAGCTTTGATCTACTGGGCTCAGGCAATCCTTCTGCCTCAGCCTTTCAAGCAGCTGGAACTACAGGCATGCACTACCACGCCCAGTTAATTTTTTGATTTATTGTAGAGATGAGGTCTCACCAAGTTGCCCATGCAGGTCTCGAACCCATGGACTCCGGCAATCCTCTCACCTCGACCTCCCAAGGTGCTAGGATTACAGGTGTGAGCCACTGCGTCCAGCCCATAGATCATTTTTAAAGATATACTGTTTTCAGAGAAGACAGATATTTGCTCCCTAAAATTAACTTACAGCCCAAATCCAAGTATTTAACTCAAGATATAGCTATAAACAGCTCTTTTTCTCCATAAAAAATACTTAAAAATAAATGCTTGAGATAAGACTGACCACCAGCCAGAGAGTATGGTATACCAGTTGGTTTAATGTTCTTTCTAGACCCCTGCTCTAAAGAACTTTTCTCAATTTGTCTATTTCTGCTTGTTTTCTGTATTTCTGTCTAATCCAAAAATTCTATTTTCTATGACAGAACATCAAATCTTTATTCATCCCAAGTAATAGTCCACTGAAAACTTTACTATTTTACAAAAGCTTAGGGAAAGGGAGTAATATGGAAGAGTTTAGTGCAACATCATAGAAAGTAGGCATTTACTTATAAAAAAATTGAAATATACATATATGTGTGTACAAGTGAAAAATTATATAAATCCATAAACAAACAAAAAATATAAACTGAAATTTAAACTGTTACTAAATACAGAAAATAAAAGAAGGCTGATGGCTCATTCATTTGTATAATTCATGTCATAAAAGTTTCTATTATTTTGAAACACTATACAAAGTCTTTCTACTGACGTAGAACAATGAATGAAAGCAATAACAATCAAAGAAAAAGTAATACATTCTAAATGGATGTCTTTCAGCAACAGTATAAAAACTAAACCATGAGAATTCAGCTCTATAAAAACAGTCATCAGAGGAAAAAAGTTCATGATTAGTCGGATCCATTCTCTCTAATTCGTACTAACAACATATACCTTTATCATCTTCCAACTGAAGAAATCAGGTTTATCATGAAAAGAAAACAGATCACAGAAAGGCAGGGGAGGAACGTTAATCCCAGAAAAAACTGAGATCATTTCAGAGGTGCTGACAGATAATGGAAATGTCAGCAGGGCAAAACACTACCATCCCTCTTGACATGACCAGGTTAAAAACCCTTACAGACAACAAAACCGAAGGAATAAAGTAAGAGGACTGGAGACAGAATAACAATTATAAACTGTCCTCATGTTTTATGCTGGAAAACGAAGTCACAGCAAGGTCCTTAGTGTCAATGTTAATTCTCCACACATACGCCATCAAAGTCCCAAAGAGATTTCTAATACAGTTTCAAATATACTTCGGCTAACTTGCTTACATTCTGAATGAGACTTGAGAAGGGGGATTAAAGTTAAAACTGGATTAAGGAACATAAATTAAATAAACTCTTCCTGATGCATTATTTTTCCAGATACCATGGAAATATTAGTCAAGTTCAAAGTGAGAGTGCTAAAATGGTCTGAAGCCACCAAAAATACAGATATTCCTTCCAAAAAAGAAGGGAAAGGAACATTTTTCACATATCTTGCAGTTAATCACTCTCATGCTTAGATCAAAGAGAATAATTAGATAAAGTTCCAAAAGAATTTCAGATTAGCTTTCATATTATCATGTGTCCCATGATTACGATTACCTGGATCAAAAATATAATGAGCTTTCTATCCTACTGATATGTGTCTTTGGGACTGCTGATGGGCAGTATACACCCAAACATCACACGTTGGAAGTTATTGCAAGGATATATTCAATATCTTGACTTTCCTATGTCAGGCTTCCTTGAGATCACTGACTCTTCAAAATTCCATCCATTACCCAGGACATAAAAGGTATAAATCACAATATTACTAACCAACCTTCAAAATATCTTCACAGACACGACAATAAACATGATGGGTAAGAGACAGACAGAAAACACACGTTTAGAATTGTGAAAAGGTAAATAAAGGTACAGACAAAAATTAAAAGAGTAATGTAGTAGGCTAGGTGCAGTGGCTCACATCTGCAATCCCAGCACTTTGGAAGGCCAGTGAGGGATGATCACTTGAGCCCAGGAGGTTGAGAACAGCTTGGGCAACATAGCAAGACCTCAACTCTACAAAAAAAAAATAAACAAATTAGCCTGGCATGGTGGCACATGCCTATAGCCTCAGCTACTCTGGAGGGTGAAGCTGGAGGATTGCTTGAGACCCGGAGTTCAAGGCTGTGTTGAGCCAGGATCATGCCACTGCAATCCAGTCTGAGTGACAGAGTGAGACCTTAACAAACACAAAGAGATTCCAGTCCCATTCTGCCTGAGCGCTAAGATGAAAAAATGTATGCTAGAAGTGTAGGAAGTCAGGACTTGGGAAGCAAATTGGTCTATTTTGAGAGAACAGAAGGAGCACTTTAACCAGGAAATGATAGATACTACAGAAAAGATTCATTAGGTTTAAAGTCCTCAGTCTCAGGGTATTTCTAAGGCTTGACTGCTTTGGATAACCCTTCCCTTGGGTATCACTCAGATACCTTGTACCCTTAAAATAAACATGCTCTTTTTTATTTTCACTCAAGAACATTACATAACTTGCAACACAGAGTCCTAAATAAAGACTATTCCTCTCCATACAAAATAATCAACAGGCAAGAAAAACACACACACACACACACACACACACACACACACACATACACACACACATATATATAGCACCACACATAGGGAAAGGGAAATGACCCATAGTGGTCCTTGAACAGATGAGGAATCCATGACGCAGACCCAGAAAGAATACCTGGGAGCTGAGAGAAAGTACATGAATGACATTTCTCTTCATCCTCAGTGGAATGGTGAGAGTAATGCGGTTACTCAATTGGCTGGAGATATCAGTGTTGTTTTTACAATGTTTTAGTATCTGTGAATACCACATTCTTTTCCTTTCTTGTACAGTCTTGTTTGAAACTCTGGCAAAACGCTGCACAGGCGAAGCAATTGAAAGCTGGCTGAGATGTTCTGTGATTTCAATTAAAAACATTCTCTCACTTGCCACTTGCTACCGCTGTGGAAAAGAAAGAACTACAGCGGCAAGTTTGTTTTTTTTTCTCCTATTGAAAATATTTCTGGTAAGTTTCAGAATGGTGAAAATCATTTATCTACATACACAAATAACTTCTGTTCAAGCAATATCAGGGCTCCCCAGGTTCTGTGAAAAAGGCTAATTTTATATAAACTAATTCTACTGTTTCATTTCCTCAGCACCCTCCACAATTTGCATGTATACAACCCAGAATGCCTAAAAACTCTCACAAATGACTGCTATGCCCCAAGATCCCAATAATTATCACTTTCACTGGTGTATGCTTATTCTGCTTCAGAAGACATTCACTGGATGTTAAAAGTCATTATTATTTTAAAATTCTCTTTGTGCTCACCACATAAAAAGAACTACACCAAGACTGTTCTCTTCAAAAGGACAACATACATCTTAATTTTTCCCCATGATATTTATTAAACACTAAAAAGGGTAAAAAGAAAACGTTTCTTTGTGAGAGTTCTCTGACACGGATTAACGATAAATTCTAATATAGCAAGAGAAGGGAATAAATAAATGGCTTTGCTTCTGTTTACTGAATAATAATCTTACAGGTTGATATTTTACTACTCAACCAATACCAGTAAAGCAAACAAGCAGAACTGAAGAAGAACTCTCACACGTCTGAATTGTTTCCCTAGAGAATCAGTTTCCTGAATGCTGCTCCTACCTCCAGGGTGTCAGACAAGGAGAGAAGTCACAGACTGCCCCCAGTGTGAATGCAAGCCCAACCTCACACAACAGAATACAAACAAAATAAGCCAAGATGTCTCCCGAGAATAAAATTCCCAGCAATTCTGGAAGATAGCAGCCCACAGACACTGATGTGGGAAGGCAGCAACAGCAGAGCCCCTGGAATGTGTGAAAGGAAAGTTCTTCATGTGGATTCATCCATTCCTGCAAGCAGCACCCCTTGCCCTCCTAGAGTCTCAGCAGAAAGGCTGAGTTTTAACTGTGAAAAGACAGCCAGGGCTCAAGCTCTCTTACCTGTACCAGCCTGTGGCTCCCTCCCCCCTTGGTCTAATTTGGGACGAGCAGCAAGGGATCTTCCTCCAACTTTGCAAATGGGGCGGGACCTCCTGAGTTTCTGCCTTTACCTGAGTGCAGGAAACTGAGCATGCTCCCCCATCAAGAGCAGCGGAAGGGTGACACACGCCCTCATCTCAAGCTTGGGAATAAGACCAGACCACCAGGATCTACCTGACAACATTACTGTTAACCTCAGGAAACATGAGAGAAAACAAGCATTGTCTTAAGGAGCTTAAAGCAAAATTAAGGATCAACAAAATGCAAAATTAAGAATCAAAAGGAAGAGAATGAAAGGGGTCGTAGATGTCACTAAGTGGTTGGAAGGAGGCCAACAAGGCCAACTAGGTAAATATCAATCAGCATGGGGTTCTACGCTTGCAATTTTAATGTACGAAGGAGTGGTGGGTGGGAACTTGGGCTAAGAAGCCTGGGTGTGTATTCTGGTTCTGCCATTTCCTATTCAGGTGTGACCATGGGAGTCATTTCTTCTCTCTAGGGTTCAGTATCCTCATCTACAAAACAGGAGTAATAGCAGCGCCCACCTCATAGGGCAGTGTAAAGACTAAATTCCTGGCACACAGAAATCACTCATGAAATGTTGTTATCAAATGTAATACAACCCTGGAGAGTTTACACACACATATGCATACACACAGGCACATACCCACAGGCATGCCTGTGCACACGCGTGCACACGCGCGCACACACACACACACACACACCGACCTCAAAGATCAGTTTCCTTAAGAGAGAGGGAAAGAAGGTACTTTCTGAAAGGTTTTGTTTTTATCCTCGCCAGTAGGTTTGATTTAATCAACGTTCTTAAGTGTTTTTTATATAAATGACCCAGTTTTCAATTCGCCTAAAATCAGGCACAGAAAATAATTCTCAATTCCTCAAGACCATGTAAATCTAGTGAATTAGAGAGAAGAACAGAATATTTAATATTGAGGAAGTTGTTGAGATTGTACAATAACTTTTTATTTGGTTGTCGCCTTTCTAACTAATTCTAGATAACACAGAGACACCACCATCTGATGGCTGACATTTCCATGAAAGATGCAGCAAGGGGAGCCACTGAGGGCCATATTGGCCTGGACTGACCAACCCTGCTTCATTTTCTATTTTGCATGCTTGTCCTGAAATCATAGTCCCTCAGGATATTAGAAGGGCTGATAAGGTCACCCCCATCTCAAGCCCCTTCTCACCTATTGCATCTCCAAAGGGATATTCAACCCCTGAGGTGTCAACCTGCGTGACAGGAACTCATTTCCTGCTAAAAATCCTCCAGCGGATGGCCACTACTCCCGGAACAAAATTCAAACCTCTGACCACGGCCTTCAGGACCCTGGTCTGGCCTCTGCAGCCCTTCCCCACTCAGTCCCATCATTCTCCCCAGGCTCACCCTCATCCAACACTCCAAGCTCTGCCCACATCCAGGACTTTTGTTCTCACCATTCCTCAGTCCAAAACACCCTTCCTCTGTTAGCCTTTTCTCTGGCTTTCTTATTCCTCAGGTCTTATACCATCCTGTCTAACATAGGTCACCCACCCACTTGGTTCACACACATCACTGGCAAAACAATTGACTAAGGGCCTATTTGTTTACAACCTACCTGGCTAGCCTCTCTAGACTAGAGGCTCCAGGAGTGCAGGGTCATGTGTTAATGCAGTACCCACACCACATGGTGAGGGAGACCAAACATGCAAGGTGGTGACTAGTTCCTAAGGTCCATCTCCTCTTTGGAGAGCATTTTGAGATCAAGCTTTAGCAGGAAACAGGAAAAGAAAAGACCTCATCCAGGAGACTCCCCATCTGCTATGGAAATCAAAAAGTCTTCATAAATGTCTCAGTAAAATTAGGTACTCTGTATAGGAGATCTCAACCAGGATGTGGGGAAGCTTATAAAAACAATACTGAAAATAATAATAACAATACTGATGCCTATGCTATATCTCCAAGATTCTGACTTAATTGATATTAAGTCTGGTTTATCTGATTTAAATGATATATTTAGCCAGAGTTGGAAACTACTACTTTAGAGTACTGCTTCTCAAACTATTGTGGGAAAGGACCAGCTGTTTCTTATTTCCAAAAGTATTAAAATACAATAAAAATTACTAGAAGGAAAGAAACATAATATCAAGGCCCAAAATTTTTAAAAGCATTAACTCAACAGATATACAATTGCCCTGTGCAATTACTATTAAATTTCTTTTTTTTTTTTTTAAGAAAAGCGAGGGGGTTTCGCTATGTTGCCCAGGCTGGTCTAGAACTCCTAGACACAAGTGATCCTTCTGCCTCAGCATCCCAAGCAGCTAGAATTACAGGCGCAAGCCACCACACCCAACCAGTTACTATTAAACTTCTAAATGCTAGCTCTCAATTTCTGTTATTTATACCATTGTGCACAGGTTACAAAAGCATAGTCTGTACCCCAACTCAGACCTACAGAGCACATAACAGTAGCATTACTCAGAAGTTACAGGAAAAGGACACAATGTAGTCTAGCAACTTAGTTGAAGACTGTACACCACTCTAATTATGCTACACACAGTAAATAATTACATATCCAGACAGAAACATGCCATACAGATTGGAAGGCTTGTTATCTAACAGATTTTTGTGCTGCTTCTGAATATAAGGAAGAGTTCTCAGAATGTTTTTAAAATGCTGAAATGATAGAATTTCTGGGATGGTTTATGCACAATTAAGGTATTCCTTTATTAAAAACATGGCCTTGCTTTTGCTCACTTGGTTTTTTTAATATCTCTACATTCGAGCATGTGTTCCGCATTACCTAATAATACAGAAGTGCCTGCCATTCTTCTCCCTGAACATATGCTGGCTGTCCCCATGATGGCACATCTTGAAAATGATCGTACCTAATAATAAAAAGAACACGTGTATATTACTGTAAGTAGGACTACAGTAGGAAAGGGAAACTCATGGCCCTAAATCAAGGATGGGAGAGAACAAGGTGGGCTGGGATAGCAAGTAAAGGCTTCATGAAGAAGAAAGCACCAGGGCTGGGGCTTCCAGAAGGGTTGGGAAGAGGCAGGCAGACAGAAGCAGGGGAGGAATTTCAGCCCAGTCTGAAGAACAGCACGTAGACTAGCCAGTTGTTGCCCAAGAGCTGAACCATGGCAAGGAAAAGATGTGGCGGGAGGCTTCTTTTCCTAGAAGGGATCATCCTCCCAACTACCAGGCCCAGTCCTGCCCTCCTTGGTATCCAAAAAAGCCAATGCTTTGCTTTCATTAAACTCTCAAGGGAAATACCAAAGACAAAAGTTTAAATAGTCAAAGCCAAAATCCATGGTCCTCCTAGTAAGTTTCAAATGGAGAAACTGATCATGTACTTTTTATATCTAAACAAGTGGGGAGAGAAATGAGGTTTCCCTATGGTCTCTAGCATGGATCACAAATTCAGTGAGACTTGTCTCTTGTTTACTTAAAATTTAAAAAAATCTAAAAACCACTGGAATAAACTCGACTTGGTGTAAGAGTTTTTAAAAAAGAAATGGTTCAATGACAAAACTAACATTAGTTCTACTCTACTGCCTAAGGAGAGCCCTTAATTAGATTTTTCAAATTGCTAAGAAAATTACTACTTAACTCCCTTTGGTTACAAATACAGCATGATACATAACACTATTGATAATAAACACTTTATATATGTTATTCCCATGGATCCTTCAGATAACCATAGAGTGTGGATATGATTATCCTTTTCACAGATGGAGGCCTAGTGAGGTTAAGTTACTTGTCCAAAGTCCAGTGGCTTTCCAGTGACAAAACTGAGTCTCAAATCCAGGTGTCTGGTGTCAAATCCTTTGAACGTCATCACGTACAAAGTGTTTGCACCCCCACTGCTGTCCTAGACCTTATAACAACTCAGTCAGTCAAATTTAGGCTGTTGAAATGCAAACAACTTTGGCAACAAAGTGGGCACATGAAAAGCAAAAGCACAAATTGGTTTAGAATCTAGGAATACTCTGCTCTCTGGAAACGGCCAGTCAAAAGGCTTGACTCCGTATAGGCTGAAGTCTTTAGTAGACCTGCCTGGTGTTTTGAGTTGCTCAGTCCTGAAACCTCATTTGGAATCCTGATTCATTATTCCTTCTAGGAAACTGCACTTTACTGTCCTTTGAGCCCATTTCAGACTATTCCTTCTCTACCCCAGTTACCTTCCTCAAACATCCTGTGGTCTTTTCAGACCTGTTTCTGCCTCAGGGTCTTGACACTTACCATTCACTTTTTGGGAAACACTCTTGTCTGACTTGGCCTTGTAGTCTGTCTCAACTCAAAATGTTATCTCTGCCCAGGGGCTTGCTAGGAATACTTCTGTCACATGTTACCCCTGCTTCATCAGTCTCTATAGAATTTCTCTGTTTTACTTTCTCTCTAGCACTGAAACTCTGAAATTCTTATTAGTCATGGGACATGCAAACTCCAGATGAGCACAACTTAAAAAGAGAGAGAGAGAAGCAAAGTTAACACAATAAATAAACCAGCCACACATAAACAAACATACACTGAAGGAAAAGTTCTTGTAAATAAATTCAAAATAACAGAAGAGACCAAATATTGAATATTTTGCTAGTTCACATACTGAATATGTCTACCAAACCACAAAACAGCAAACTCTTTTTCCTGGTGTTTAACACTTCCCTCTGCCAATATCCTTAATATTTCTAAAATCAACAGTTTTTAATACCTGGAAAGTATCTTCTATACTTCTCGCTCTATAAAATACTCTAGGTTACAAAAATCAGCTGAGAAAAAACGAATATCTAAGTTGTCCAGTGTAAAACATATTATACTCTCTGGCCAACTTCCCCCTCTGGAAAATGTGGATCAATCTTTCTAATAGACTCCTCAGGGCAACTGTCCAGCCTGCCTTATTATTAGAGCATTCTCTTGGCTGTTAACCATAATGACCATTCACAGTTATGTTTCTGTCTACCACGCACTGGGGCTGAAACGTCAAAGTCTGCTCATTCCCAGCATGTTATGCTGATGCAGATCCGTTTCTTAATAAAAGTGGTAAATTTTTTTTTTTTTTTTGAGTTGGAGTCTCACTTCGTCGCCCAGACCGGAGTGCAGTGGCACAATCCCCGCCACTGCAGCCTCAACCAGTTGAGCTCTGGCAATCCTTCGGCCTCAGCCTTCTGAGTAGCCAGAATTACAGACACGCCCTACCACGCCCGGCTGATTTTTTTTTTGATTTATTGTAGAGATGAGGTCTCGCCAAGTTGCCCGGGCGGGTCTCGAACCCGCAGGCACAGGCAATCCACTCAACTCGGCCTCAAAGCGCTAGGATTACAGGCTGAGCCACCGAGCCCAACCAATTTATGTTTTAAAATATAGAGGATGTTTAGGAAGAAAGCATGTATCATGTCTCATTGTATTATTTTTTTTAATGGTCAGTCTTTTAAAGATATCTTCATTAACTGAATCAACATACATCAGTGAATAAAGTTAAATCCTCTGGGAAAAAAATGAAATAAAATAAAATCTAGAGGAGAACTTCTAGCTCTGATCAAATAACCAGTTTTCTAGGGATGGCCTTTTCTAATGCCAACTCCATGCACACTTGGGAATCAAGTTCAAGTGTGACTATGTCTAAGTACAGTATTCTTATTACTGAAAGCCTTCTGCTCACAGTGTCCCCTCTGGAGACTACTCTCAAAATGTGCTCACATATATAAAACTTCTCTTCTGTACTGACACCATCAGTGAAGTGCTAGTATCAAAATTATTTTCTATAGCACACCTCTTCTTAAAGAAGCTGCTGACAGATTTATTTCAGGGACCTGGGGGCCCTAGGGAAGATAAGCAAACCCAGATAACTGCTATGCAATGCCAGCTCATAATCATATGTCTATATTTGGATAAAATTACCTTAAATAACTGAATATAAAACAATGAACATTTTTCAATCATTCTGGCTGCAAAGTAAAGACTTAAGGAGTACTTCTGTTAAGAGATGCATATAACTGGGAATGTCAAATTTGGAGGAAGATCTTTTATACCCCATGAAAAAAATATACTAGTTATTTCAAAGAAAATATATTTTAAAAAGAGAGTAAGTACAAAATTGCACTGCTGACAATATACAAGTCTTTCAAATGCACATTCCAGAGGAATACACCCTGAAAATCAGTCAGTGATTATCATTAGTGTGTCACCACGGCAAGTGACTTTCTTGTTTACAAACTAATCAAAGTGGCTTCTGGGCAGCACCATGCCAACATTAACATCCAATAGTTCGATGCTTTTATGCAATTTCTACTTCAACTGTGAGCTAAATTTGGGAACAGCAACCCCGAAGTATGCCTATAGAAAGCTACCAGATACAGGCTGTTTAGGGAGATAGGGAGGTGGTGGTCAGAAAGGAGAGATTCCAGGAAGGTTTCTGTTAATCCAGTAAGGCTGGGAAATGCTGTATCATCAGGCAAAACAAAACAGCTCCCTTGAACACAGTAGTGCTCAGAGTCTTTAACACACTATGACTTTCAAACCCCTAAAAAGGCCTAAAGGAATAAAAAGCCTTTCCCAAAAATATTTGCACAGAGCATCCTTCAGGCAAGTGTTCCGTGGGAAACACATGAAAACTTGGCAGGAGACAATTAAAGAAGGAAATACACGGAGCTGAAACTCCTTGGGAACACACTGCATTTCTTGCAGGCAATGTGCATAAATAGTATCCTGGAGGAATTCTACCCCCATCGAGTAGTCCAGGGTCTTTTCGTTCAATTCAAGAGGTCCTAACCCTCCTGAATATTCTTGATAATCTAGAAAATACTCCCGTGGACCCAGAAAGCAATTGGGCTAAAGCCAGAGAGTCAATTAGGAAAGGAAGGAAAGGAGGCAAGGAGGAGAGAAAAGGAAAAAGGATTACAGATACTCTTTTTCCCCTGAATGCTTATTAACACTAATTTGCTTTCCTCGTTTATTCATTACATTTAGCTCCATCACCTTGGGGCATATTATAATCAACATCAGCCTTCAGGAGATGTACCATACACTGTATCCACAGGTCAGCAGACAGATATTCAGCACGCATACACCAAGTGGAGAATTCTACCAACAGAGGGCCATCTGCGAAAAGCCTTAATGGTGAATTGGCAATAAAGTCAACTCATTGTTTTATTTCAAGTCATGTAAATACCAGCAACATTTATTTCAAAGCAAAAATCGATATGTTAACTAATTAATCTGAGTTCACAAATGAACACATTCTAACTGAGATACTTCCTGGTTTACTGATTTCTGCTATCAAAAAATTCAAATGCCATCAGGGGTCATGCAGAAAACCTTAACTAGCAGAGTAAGCAGGGCCTAAGGAAGGAGGGGATTACAGGGACTGAAGGGGAACTTGAGGGTTCAAGCCGAGCCTCAAGGCATTCGTGCTCAATTCAATTAAACACAGTGCTGACTCTAGTGCCCCTCAGACAAAACAAAGCAAAACAGGTGCAGTCCAAATTCAGCCCACAGGCTACCCACCAGTTTGAGACCTCTAGGAGGGCCACCATCCCTAAGAGAATCTGAACCTAATGTTCCACTCACAATGTCTAATGAGCCTAGTAAGTTTACAAAGCTGAGAGAATATTGTCAACCCAAACGTATCAGACACATTTTCTTACGGTGGACAGGGATTTGCAGAGTAAATACAAAAGACTTTCAGCACTATCCAGCTGAGTTCAATGCCTTATGGTAACCTGCTGATTGACCTTGGGTAAGGTAAGTCAGCTTACCCATCTATACAATGAAGATAATACCAGCCACTTGGTGTAGAATTGAAGGAATAAATTTGTAAAGCTCTCAGCAGATAGTAGACACTCAATAAATGGTAACTAATAATTTGTCTTGCAAAGTATATTAGGTTAGTATTTTAATCCATGTCTAGAACAACTCATGTGAAGACAGACTAAATCTCATAGGCAAATCGCCTGGTAAATTATGCAGAGCGGTCCCTTGTAAGAAGACCAGTCTCAGTCTCTTGCCAGACAGAAGTCATGTATGAATGCTGGTGCCATCTCATGGAAATGTTCATAGTCCAGAGGAGATAAAAATACTAGTACTGTTCCTATTTGAACAACAGCTTGTACACATTTAGCATTAATTCGGTTAAATATTTTTAAACACTCAATTCAAAAGTGCAAATCCCAACACACGGGCTGCTAATACATAGCTCCCTGCCAGACACCTTGCAGTGTGCCATCATTTGCCCTCCATAATTCACACCTGTGAGTGTTACTACTTGCACCTTATATTCCAGCAGATGATCTGCATACTTGCCCTTTTTTTAGACATTGCATGCTATCTCTCCCAACAGAAAATTTAAATTCCAACTTGTTGGACCTTTTTTCTTTTTTTTCAATCCCTGAAGAGACTGGACTGGGAAAAGGAAAAAATGATGAAGCAATAACACACAGGTGCTTCCTACCTAATTAAAAGAGAAGTTTACAGCTGCACTGGTAGTGAATCATCCCAATGGGTTAGCCATGTGTATCCTTCAAGTGGCACGTAGTTCCGTCAAGAGCCATATTCCATATGCTTTCCCGAAAACTGCCTTCTCTTTACTTGGCAAAATGATGACTACCATGTAACGAGTGGTATTTTCTGCTTCCCGGCTTTCCTCCCTATGGACAACCCAGTTCATTTGTGTTTCCTTAATTCCAAAAATAAATAACCCTGAAAAAAGAGTGTCAAGCTTAGGAAATCAAGCTTTGATTTATATTGAATCAAAGTACACCATCAGTGAAAAAAGAAAGCAAAATGCAAATTTATGTAGATGGTATCATTTCTGTATGGATAAGAAATATATATTTACGTTATATATCTGTGTAACAGTATTTAATCTGTTATTTAATGTTATGTAAATATATTCCATAAATATGTATTTTTATATTTATATGATCAACAACATTAAATAGTATAGCCGGGCTCGGTGGCTCAGCCTGTATACAATCCCACGCCTTTGGGAGGCTGAGGTGAGTGAACTGCCTGAGTCTGCGGGTTCGAGACCCACCTGGGCAGGCGAGACCTCATCTCTACAATAAATCAAAAATTAGCTGGGCACGGTAGCATGCGCCTGTAGTTCCAGCTGTTGGAAGGCTAAGGCGGAAGGATCGCCGGAGCCCAGCAGGTCGAGGCAGCGGTGGCCAGGAGTGGCCACTGCACTCCAGTCTGGGTGACAGAGTGAGACTCCAACTCAAAAAAAAAAAATACTCAGTATATAAGTATATTCAGATATTTCATACACAAATATATACCTATATCATACACACACACAACCTGCCACTGCCTTCAGAGAAACCAAATGATGAAATAACAGGGGTGCAGGGAAACCTGTTGAATGAGAGAAAACTTACTCTTCTCATTATATACTTTATTTTTTGAGTTCGAGTCTCACTCTGTTGCCCAGGCTGGAGTGCAGTGGCACGCATGCTCACGGCCATCCCGGCATCGTACTGCTGGACTTTGGTGATTCTTCTGCCTCAGCCTTCCAAGTAGCCAGAACTACAAGCGTGTGCTACCACATCCAGCTAATTTTTGATTTATTGTAGAGACAAGGTCTCGCCAAGTTGCCCAGGTGGGTCTCGAACCCGCCAGCTCAGGCAATCCACTTGCCTCGGCCTCCCAAAGTGCTGAGATTACAGGCTGAGCCACCAATCCCAGCGTCACTGTATACTTTTAAGAATCTTTGATCATTGTACACATGATGAATCAATGTATTAATGGTACTAAAAAGTTACTCTTGGCCAGGCTCAGTGGCTCAACCTGTAATCCCAGCACTTTGGGAGACCGAGGTGAGTGGACTGCCTGAGCCGATGGGCTTGAGACCAGCCAGGGCAACTTGGTGAGACCTCATCTCTACAATAAATAAAAAATTAGCCAG
>NW_007259586.1:1612251-1613526 GCF_000164805.1 Carlito syrichta | reverse complement strand
GCCCAAACTGGAGGGCAGTGGCCGCTCCCGGCCACAGCAGCCTCGACCTGCTGGGCACCGGCGATCCTTCTGCCTCAGCCTTCCAAGTAGCTGGAACTACAGGCTTGTGCTACCATGCCCGGCTAATTTTTGACTTATTGTAGAGATGAAGTCTCGCCAAGTTGCACAGGCAGGTCTTGAACCTGCGGGCTCAGGCAATCCACTCACCTCAGCCTCCCAAAGGTGCAGGATTACAGGCTGAGCCACCAAGCCCAGCTGTTTTCTTCTATTTTAAATGTATAATGTCAAAGGTGATTGAATTAATGTTTTTAACTTCTTAAGCTTATCCTTAGACATTTCTATATTTTTGCATATAAATAGAAACACATATAGAAAGATATACATAAGAACATTAACTCTTAAGGATGAGGAGTTACCTGGGGCTAGAGGTTTTGCTTTCTCCTCTTTCTGCAATATTAGTATCACTTTTTTTTTTTTGAGTTGGAGTCTCACTCTGTCGCCCAGAGTGGAGTGCAGCGGCCACTCCTGGCCACCACAGCCTCTACCTGCTGGGCTCCAGCGGTCCTTCTGCCTCAGCCTTTCGAGTAGCTGGAACTACAGACGTGCGCTACCACGCCCGGCTAATTTTTTGATTTATTGCAGAGATGAGGTCTTGCCAAGTTGCCCAGGCGAGTCTCGAACCCGCAGGCTCAGGCAATTCACTCACCTCGGCCTACCAAAGCACGGGATTACAGGCTGAGCCACCAAGTTCGGCCTAGTAACACTTTTGAAACTGGGAAATAACATTAAACAATGAGGTACTACTACACACATAATAGAATGGCCAAAATTCAGAACACTGACAACACCGGATTCTAGCAAGGATGTGAAGCAACAGGAACTCTCATACATTGCTGATGAGAATGCAAAATGATACGGCCACTTTGGAAGACAATTTAGCAGTTCCTTACAAAACTAAACATAATCTTACCACACCATCTAACAATCACACTCTGTTATTCACCCAAAGGAGTTAAAAACTTATGTCATACAAAAACATGCACATGAAAGTTTACAGAAGGCTTTGCAGACGCCGCCGCCTTGAGCCTTTTCCTATCAGCCATGGTCAACCCCACCGTGTTCTTCGACATCGCTGTGGACGGCGAGCCCTTGGGTCATGTCTCCTTCGAGCTGTTTGCAGACAAATTTCCAAAGACAGCAGAAAACTTTCGTGCCCTGAGCACTGGAGAGAAAGGATTCGGTTATAAGGGTTCCTGCTTTCACAGAATTATTCCA
>NW_007259586.1:1564473-1612099 GCF_000164805.1 Carlito syrichta | reverse complement strand
GGCTTTGGGTCCAAGAATGGCAAGACCAGCAAGAAGATCACCATTGCTGACTGTGGACAACTCTAATAAATTTGACCTGTTTTATCTTAAACTACCAGATCATTTCTTCTGTAGCTCAGGAGAGCACACCCTCCATCCCATTTACTCGTAGTATCCCTATAATCTTTGTGCTCTCGCTATAATTCTTTGGGTTCCATATTTTCCTTATTCCCTTCCACATCTAGTTGGATTGCAGAGAAATAAAAACTAAATAACAAACAAAAAATAAAGAAAGTTTACAGAAGTTTATTCATAGTTACCAAGATATCCTTCAATAAGAGACTGGATAAATGAACTATGTACATCTAGACAAGGGAATGTTTCTAATACTAAAAAGAAATGAGCTATTAACACATGGAAAAAAACGCATAAATGCATATTACTAAGTAAAAGAAGTCAATCTGAAAAGGCTACCTGCATCTAACTCCAACTATATGACATTCTGGAAAAGGCAAAACTATGAAGACAGTAAAAAGACAAGTGGTTGCTGGGGTTCGGGGCCAGAGGGCTGAATAAGCAGAGTACAGAGGATTTTTAGGGCAGGAGAAGTACTCTGCATGATTACATAATGGTGGGTGCCTGTAATCATACATTTGTCCAAACCCATACACCAAAGAATGAACCATAGTGTAAACTGTAGTCTTCAAGTGATAATGATGTGTCAGTGAAGGCTCATCAACTGCACTGCTCTGATGGGAGATGTTGACAGTGGTGATGGCTCTGCATGGGCTGGCAGCAGAAGGTATCTGGGAAATCTCTGAATCTTCCTCTCAATTCTGCTGTGAAACTAAAATGGCTCTAACAAAATCTATTTTAAAAAATAGTTACTCAGAAAAAGAAAAGAATTAAACTAAATGAATTTCATAGCTACAAAGAGAATGGCTATATACTAAAGTGACATCAGAGTCATTAAATTCCTATCATTTGTATTAAGGGGCATCTGTAATTTAAACAGGAACTTACACAATTCTATCAGATTACTTCCCTGTACTTTACTTTTGCTTATCTTGATTAAAAATCTGGGGTTGGAAGCATTCACTTGTACATTATATTCTTTGGGGCATCTATAGTAGTTTCTATCTCTACAACAGTTGTCTTTTTTTGAGTCAGGGTCTCACGCCCTATCAATCTAGGCAAGAGTGCAGTAGCACGAACATGCCTCACCACAGCCTTGAGCTCCTGGGCTCAGGTAATCCTCCTTCCTCAGCTCCCCATGTAGCTGAGACTACAGGTGTGGACCACTACACTCGGGCTAATTTTTTTTTTGTTTCTCTGTAGAGAAGAGGTCTCACTATGCTGCCCAGGCTGGATTCAAACACTTGGGCTCAACCAATCCTCGCCACCTCGGCCTCCCACAGGGCTGAGATTATATAGGCGTGAGCCACCAAGCCAGCCTTACAACATTCTTAAACTGATTTCTTTTGCCAACAAGTGAGTTGTCTTCAACCTGCTGCTCAGTGGCTAAGCACATCAGCTTAAAATTGTTTGCTTAAATTCAGAGAATTTAAAATATTCTTCTCTTCAAATTGGCCCCACCAACCAACAAATGCAAGGAGAATGCTTATAAAAAGTTAATAAAAATTCAACTGTATTGCAGAGAGATCTGTTTTTCCTGAAGAAGGGTAATTACCCTCATTTTCAAAAAAACAGACAAAGCAAAATGAAAACTAGTCAAAAGGGTCCAAAGTTGGAGTCCCATATCATTCTGGCAGACAACAACAATGAGTCCACAAGGGCACTTGCAGCACATAAAACCAGATAATATAGTAAACATTGATTTGTGAAGACTGAAGACCATCAGTTTTTGTGATCCTTGCTCAACAGAATTTCAATGGCTTTTCCTTTGGAGAACACAATTTCATTGAATTTGAGAGCGTTTTCTTCCCCCAGGAGATGTAACGCTGGCTTCTCATTCTGAAATTATAAATGTAAGAAGACCTCAATTTTCCATTTCTTAACCTCAAAAAATGCTTACACAAGAGAAGGTATTCTGGAAGTAACTTGTAGTCTCTCTCTCTCTCTCTCTCTCTCCCCATTGTGTCAAGTCAGAGAAAGGAAATTTGTCCCCACTTGAGCCTTTTTAACAATGACCATTACATACAGTTGGAATTACTTTCCCTCATGTACTCCCTTGGTCTCCTTCCTTATATCTAGCTAGCTACTGCTTCGAATATTAAAACTCTAATTTTTAGCCAAACACCTCATGCCTTCAATCATCTTGCCTCCTTTTAACTTTTTTCAGTCTTATCTCAACAAGATTACTGGAAATTCAAGAGTGAAAGAAATCTAAGTGGTCATCTGACCCAACTTCTGATTCAACCTTCCAGTCCATATACAGCTTCTTGGAGTGACCCAGGCTAGGCTCCAGAAGCTCAGAATCAGTGAACTAAACATGCCTCCAAGCAGCCAGGCTTAGCCCCTTACATACTTACATAACAAAGATTACCCCTGCAGCCCTGTTCACATCCCTAAGGGTCACAAAAAACAAACTGAACTTCTTTTACACATATTAGCCCTCTTCCGATTTAAAGTGCTGACCTGTACCTACACCTGCTATATTTTATTCTTCTAGCTAAACAGGACTTTGCCCTCAATTTCTCTAAGACCCCTGTGATCGTCATTAAAGACAGTGAAATTAAAAAACAAATGGCTCTAAAATTACCTTCTTTTTTTATAGTTTCAAACAGTGTGGAACAGAACATATTGGATCTTCCATCAAATTCTGACAGTCACATGCAAACACCATATGAATTTCTAATCCTGAACCATCGCTTTTTAAGGTTATAATACATATGTCAGGTGAAAACCCAATCCTTCTTCTCTTGGATTCAACCACCTCAAGGCATTCCATATTTATAAGCTTCATTCCCTCCTGGGACTTCAGAAATACTTTTTAAAACAATACAGTATAACTAAATTTCATGAATTTTGCCCCTTCCCAAAAAGATTCTTAACAACATTTATTTAATTTCACATTTCAGAAGAAAATGAAAATTAAGTTGAATTACCCTCTCACCATGAGTCTTAATTTATATGACAATATTTATAATTGATAAGAACAAAATAGAATCAGGCTGTTGTAGTTTTACAGTTATAACTGACTCTATGCCAAACAAAGTTCTGTTCAGATTATAACTACACAGAAAATGCAAACATATGACTTTGGCTTTTATTATCATTTGAACTCACTGCAGAATTATTTAACATTGTTATGCCATGTTGGAAGAACTCTACCATATGATACACTGTTCAAGTGAACGTGCATTCAAAAAACTTGATTTGAGAAGACAATGTTCTCAAGTCAGTCTGTATTTTAGCATTGATGTATAACTTTCATAAGATCTTTCCCATATAGGAATAAACTCCAATCAACTCAGAGGCTCTTACTTCTCTTGCAATCCATTCTTCCTCAATTATTGATCATTCCACAAAATCAATTAAAGGACTATCAATCAAAAATGATTGACGATTGGCTACAGTCTACTAGTAAAAGTTAAAGAAGCATGGAAGAAAATCAGGAAAGAAATTTATTTATTTATTTATTTTTATTATGGTTTTGTGGGGTATAGTTAAGGGTTAGGTATACAATTACGTTTCATTCAGGCACCCTGTTGATAAGAGGTGTTTCCCCGTCCCCAGACAGATATTTGCTACTGTTAATCCCATCCCCTTCCCCTCCATAGTTTCCCAGTACCATCAGTCATTTTCTTAAAGTATTACATTGGATGTTCAAGGTCCATTATATGAGTGAGAACATGTGATACTCGGATCTTTGCTTCTGTGAGAGGTCACTCAGTATTATAGACTCTAGTTCCATCCAGGTTGCTGCGAAATTCATGATTTTGTTCTTTTTTATGGCTGCGTAGTATTCCATCAGGAAAGAAATTTAGAAACCACATTTAGGTTTGGGTTAGGTAAAAGAAAGGAGTAATAATACTACTAATAATAGGAGTGTATCAAGTGTCTGTCATGTGCAAGCTATGTTAACATGGTTTATCCGCATCATCTCATTTAATCCTCAAAACCTCCTAAGATACAGGTACTATCATTAACTCCCTTTTACAGAACCTGAGACTCTATAAGGGATAAATGACATGCACTTCATGCAAGGCCACACAAAGAGCAGTGGGGTTTATAACAAAATTCATGGACTAGCAGCTAATGCCAAGAGCTGAAACCTGGTGTACTGGGTTGAACAGTTGTCCCCCCAAAATTCATGTCCATCTGGGACCTCAGGTGACCCTACTGAGAAATAGTATCTTTGCAGATATAGTTAAGATATGGTCATAATGGATCAGGGTAAACCCTAAAATCAATGACTGGTATCTTTTAAAAAAAGAGAGTGGACACTCAGAGACACAGACACATAGAGGGAAGACAGCATGTGAAGGAAAGGCAGAAATTGGAGTAATACAGTCAAAAACTAAAGAATGGCAATGTTAGCCGGCAACTACCAGAAGCTAAAAAGAGACAAAAGAGGATTCTTCCATAGATCCTCCAAAGGAAGTATGGTCCTGCTTGATTTGAAACTTCTAGCTTCCAAAACTGTGAAAGAATAAATTTTTGTTGTTTTCAGTCAATCACCCAGTTTGTGGTACTTTATTACAGCAGCCCTGGGAAACTATTACGCCTGGGAAGAGAATGTAATGAATCAATGCAGCACTGCAATGCCAGCATTCCATCCCCAAATAAAACTGTGTACAGAAAAGACAGACAGTAACAGAAACCATCCAGTCAGAAGATCACCAGGTTAGTGTCAAGTAACAACCATTGGTGTAATTCCAACCCCTTCCAATAGCCACTGGGAGCCCCAACTTGCAACTATGTCTATGATCAACTCTGGGAGCACCACACATCATAGGAAAACGTCACATTTTTTTCTTGATAACAGGAACATCTGGCTATACTGAACATCAGTTTCACAAGAGGGGAGATTAGAAAAATCACAGCTCCCTTGAGGCTCAGAAGTGCTTAAATAAAATTTGATTATTCCATACCAGCCTGCCAGTTTGACTCCAAGATCCCAGGGTCACATGTCCCAGGCTAAAGATTTCTAATTATTTTATATAAGACTGATACCTGCTCTATCCATTCCATACGTATCCATCTACCTACCCATGCACGCAAATGTTAAGCTTGACTTCAGTAACGATAAACATCATGAAGACCCTAACCTGACATTTTCTCTTTCCTTAGAGATATAGTGGTAAACATGACTTTCTCTTAGAAAGTCTACTCTAAGCAAGAATGAGAGACATTTAACAAGTGATTTTAAGTGAGATAAGAATTATCAAGGAGACATAAAAAGTGCCATGTGGGATGATGCTGGCCAATCATGAGCTGCTGTACAGGTTGTGTACTACACAAGGGTACCCGGCCAGGGAACATGTTGGGACTAAAGTGCATTCCTCTCCACATGCACGGCCTGACCAAAAGAGTGTTGTTTCTCATTACCACAAAGAAAAAATTCCAACCAGCATCATCTATGAAACTACAGAGGACACAGGCCCGATGTTGCAGGCAGTATCAGTGAATTTGGATTTTATAATTAAGAGTATTAGGAATAATTGAAGACTTGTTAAAGCATTAGACTCAGCTGTATAAGAGAGCAGGACAGTAATTTACCCAACATTATCTCATCACGTGTATAATACTGAAATAATTCAAGGAGCTATATAAATAATTGAAGCTAAGACCATCTGTTTTAAAAAAAAATGCCATTTTGGTTTTTTACCAGTTGACATGCACTTAAAACCTTGATGAAAAAGGTAGCTTTTCCCATCCTTGTAACTTTAGGAGGATTTAAATGATTTATTAATCAAGTGCTTTTTCACTAGACTGAAGTAGGATCACAAGCCGTAGTCAAACCTGTCTTCCCCTTCCACATATCAAATTCTCGCCTTCCAGAGAAGCTACTAAAATGTCCAAATTAAGAAGGGCCAGTCTGCAGAAGTGGGACTGGATCATCCTATCCAGGAGATTGTAAAACTAGAAAATTAAACCTGTCACTTTAAGATATATGAGTCCCACTTTGATAACTTCTAGCATCAAATCAAGCCAGAGTATCATTGAGAAACAAACTTACATAACACCAGGATTCTAAGAGAAGCTATCATTTCTGGAGCAGAAGCCATAATGCACAACATTGTGAGGTCAAAGTGAGGACATGCCACAGGCAAAGCATCCACCTGTAAGTCACAGTTTGCTTAGAGCATGAGAACAGCCAGCAGGTTTTGGTGGGCCCCGAAATACACAAGGTGCTTCACTGAACCTGTCTCTGGGTTAGACAGGTTTGGGAAACCTCACACCCCACACTGCCCCTCCTCCCTGTCCCATGCTTCAGTTTCCTCACATGTCAAATGGAATAAATAGCCCTGGGTTACCTCAAAAGCTGTTGTGGGGATTTACGGGTTAACATGGGTCAAGTGCTCAAAATCATGCCCAAACATAATATGTGTGAAACAAAAGTTAGCTCTTATTACCATTTTCATTTTTAGAGCATCTTGATGAATTTCTGTCCATAAAACCCCAAGAAGTCATGCAAATAAATCTGTTGAGCTTTATCTTTGCTAGTTCTTACCCAAACTCAGTTGGCTACAGGATCCTTTTATATCCCCATAAAATACTTTCTATCACTGGAGGAGCTTGAATTCTGTCGAGCTGGGTGGTGCTGCTCCAAGTCTGTGTCTCTACCACACATACTACCATTGCTTGTCCTGTCACTGAGGTTTTATTTAACATTTAGGCCATGAGATGGCGGAAGTAGAAAAAACAGATCTGTTTAAGTCACCTTTAACTTTCCAGTTCCTCATCTCTCAAATTGTCCTTGATACTTCCTTTGGAATTTAATTCCAAGGTAATTAAAGGCCTCAGTACGGGTGATGTTTTTGCGGGCTGTTTATACATAAAATTTTGGCTAAAAGGTCAAATGAAATGACAATAAAGGGCACCTTGCCCAGACTTGCTGTAAAAAAAGCCCACCTTGACCCAACAAGGACAATTAAAAAAACAACCCAAGGCCAGTGACCACATAATTCCCCAGTGCAAAGCTAGGAGAAAAAACAACAGGAACTTTGTTCACACTATATTAATACAATACAGGTTATTCATCTCTCTATTTACACAACATAGAACACTAAATAATACTCTTTTAACTATTAGAGCATGTTTGCCAAGGCAGTAGGACTGCTTGACGCCAGGAGTTCAAGACCAGCCTAGGCAACATAGCAAGACCCCATCTCTACAAAAAATAAAAAAATTAGGACAACCCCTTTGGGTTCCTTTCCACTGTAGGAGCTTTTCTATCCTCTTAATAAATTCTGCTTTTAAAAAAAACCAAAAAAATTAGCTGGGCAGGGTGGCATGCACCTGTAGTCTCAGCTACTCAGGAGGTTAGGGTAGAAGAATCGCTTGAGCCCAGGAATTTGTTTGCTTGTTTGAGTTGGAGTCTCACTCTGTCACCTAGACTGGAGTGCAGTGGCCACTCCCGGCCACTGCAGCCTCGACCTGCTGGCCTCCAGTGATCCTTCTGCCTCCGCCTTCCAAGTAGCTGGAACTACAGGTGCATGCTACCACACCCAGCTAACTGAGCCCAAGAATTTGAGGCTTCAGTGAGCTATGATCACATCACTGTACTCTAGCTTGGCAATAAAGTGGGATGATGCCTCCCCAAAAAAAGAAAGAATATATTTGATGTATTGATAAAACTGATGAAACCTATCCTCTCAAAAAAATAATAATAATAATAGCTCACACACATACAACCTTAATTATCCTTAAAGTATTAACTCATTAAATCCTCACAACCATCTTTTGAAGTAAATGCTTGTATCCACATTTTGAGGATAAGTAAACTGAGGCATTAAGTACCTTATTCAAGATTACACAATTAGCAAAAGAGGAATTCAAATAAAAGTCACATCTATTATTTATTTACTATTTCTTCAATTAAGCTCAACATTTGTTTTGAGTTGGGGTCTCACTCTGTCCTCCAGGCTGGAGTGCAGTGGCATAATCATGATGATCACAGCTAACAGTAGCCTGACCACTGGGCTCAGGCAATCCTTCCACCTGAGTAGCTGAAACTACAGCAGGCGCACAACACCATGGCTGGCTAGCTAGCTTGCTTGCTTGCTTGCTTATGTATTTATTTATTTGAGACTACATTTCCTTGCTTGCTTGCTTATTTATTTATTTATCTATCTATTTATTTATTTATTTGAGACTAAGTTTCACTATGTTGCCCAGGTTGGTCTCAAACTCTTGAACCAAAGCAACTCTTGGTCTCAAACTCTTGCCTCAGCTCCCTAAGTGCTGGGATTACAGGTGTGAGCCACCATGCCCAGTCTTAGATAAAATTAAAATCTTGAAAAAATTTAATTTGTAAGAAAATTTTATTTCATGATTCTGAGAGGTAAATCACTATCACCTACTCTAAATAGAAGACAGCCCTAAAGATACATACAATATAAACAAAAGAATGTTATTCATTTCTAGCTAAAAACTGTCATCTACAGAAGATCCAAGATAGAAGTCCTCTTTTCTCCCCTCTCTCCTTCCCCCCTTTCCCCTTCCCTCTTCTCTTCCTCTATCTCTTCAAAAGGTAGATTTGCAAGTGCTAAAAAATATTAGACTCACTGGCACCAAGATGACACTTTCTCCTGGACATAACCACACCCACTGAAAGTGAACTGCAAAGTGTATGACCATCTTACTATAGAATTCAAGGCCATTTAATGCCGCGAGTGTGGACTGCTTCCAATCCCCTCACCCATCATGGGTGGTCCCACACTTTGGAACACATTGCTCAAGGAACACCAAGAACTAGGGATGTCCCATACGTAGATTTATGTGCCAATAAATCAAGCTGCTTCTGTAAGTTTTTTACATGATGAGACCCAGAGATAAATGTAAAGTACTGCTTCTAGGTTCAGTCAACTAGTGGTAAAATGATATAATGAGGGAAACCTGGCCTTGGCTGGCAGGTGCTCCTGTGGAAAGGGCCTTATGGTACAGGCTGACCACAAGATCAACGGGGCCAAGAGCATGACAAGATTCCAAGGAGAGAGAAGGGATTCTCAGGCTCATTCCCAACCCATTAGGGACAAAATCAAGGGAAGGGAGATCCTGACTGCACAGGGAGCCTAGCAGACTACACCTGATGCTCAGGAAACCCAACTACTTACTTAACACAGCATGTCCTTTTCAGAAAAAGCAATCAGGAATGGTGAAGTATCTGAACATTAAGCCGTGGAAGGAATATGATCACCCTATTTAAAAATTGCAAGCCAGCCGGGCTCGGTGGCTCAGCCTGTAATCCCAGCACTTTGGGAGGCTGAGGTAAATGGATTGCCTGAGCCCCGGGGTTCAAGAACCGCCTGGGCAACTTGGCGAGACCTCATCTCTACAATAAATCAAAATGAGCCGGGTATGGTAGTGCGCGCCAGTAGTTTCAGCTATTTGGAAGGCTGAGGCGGAAGGATCGCCGGAGCCCAGCAGGTGGAGGCTGCAGTGGCCGGGAGCGGTCACTGCACTCCAGTCTGGGTGACAGAGTGAGACTCCAACTCAAACAAAAAATAAAAAAATAAAATTGCAAGCCAAGTCCCTCCAGTATACATAATCCCCCTTACTCTGTTCTCTTCCATAGCATTTTCACCTCCTAATATGCGGCATAAATTGTTCTTACATGACTGTTTTGCCTGTCTCCCTCCATGAGGATGAGGATTTTGCATGGTTATGTTCACTGAGACAGCCCTGGTATGTAGAGCAATGCCTAACACATATTGACACCAGAGAGCCAACTGGGTGGCACTCCACCCAAATCTATGTTAGTGACTTTAAATCAATCACTTAATATTGGCCGTGGTGGGAGTAATTACACAACAGAAATAGGCAAATACTACAAATCAGTGCTCCCTGTCCAGAGCAGATTGTTAACCATTAACCAGCAAAGCACTGATTACACTTGCTAACAGAATTTGGGGCAACGACAATATACAAAAGAGTTTAAAAGTAAGAGAGTTTTTCAGACTGAACCAGTAGCATTGTTTAAAAAGAAATAGGATGACGTTATCTGTTAGGAGTATATGAGATGAAACCAATTCGCTGTTTCCACTGGACTCAAATGCTGTGAGGGCAAGAATCTCTAGTCTCCACTGTCCACATCTTGGCATCTCCCAACACTGCCCCAGTGGCAAGCATGGGGCTGTGAGTTGCTGTATTCAATTATCTCCTTCCACTTGAAACACTCTACAGTTCTATAGTTAAGTGTCAAACTACATTAAGTCTAATTTTTCCATTCTACTCACTCAAGAAAATAGGTCAATACCTTCTTTAAATATAGAAGATGCCATTTCTCCTTTTAAAACCTAACTTTTCAGCGGGACTTGGTGGTTCAAGCCTGTAATCTCAGCACTTCGGGAGGCGGAGGCAAGAGGATTGCCTGAGTCCACGGGTTCAAGACAAGCTTGTGTAACATGGCAAGACCTCATCTCTACAATAAATCAAAAAATTAGCCAGGCTTGGTGCCACACACCTATAGTTCCAGCTACATGGAAGGTTGAAGTGGAAGGATTGCTTGAACCCAGCAGGTCAAGGCTGCAGTGTCAGTGACAGAGTGAGACTCTGACTCAAAAATAAAAAACAAATAAAACAGTGAGTGGATTGCCTGAGCCCGCGGGTTCAAGACCCAGCTGGGCAGCGAGACCTCATCTCTACAATAAATCAAAAAATCAGCCGGGCGTGGTAGCGCATGCCTGTAATTCCGGTTACTCGGAAGTCTGAGGCAGAAGGATCGCCAGAGCCCAGCAGGTCGAGGCTGTGGTGGCCGGGAGCGGCCACTGCACTCCAGTCTGGGCAACAGAGTGAGACTCCAAATAAAAAAAAAACCTATCTTTTCAAGTAAAAATGCAACCACAATGGGAGATATTGAATAAGGAGAACCACACCTTGCAGGGTGCCTATTATTCCAACCTCTAGGCAAAACAATGAAATCTTTTCTGTACTTCAAATGCCTCCTGATGTTGACTGAAACAGTTTTAATTAAAGAAGCAATTAGCATGAGATATCTGAGATACAATGACAATGGGTGGGCAGGACAGAAGAGGTTATCAGATGCTTTCAATGTATTTAATGAAAAAGTCTGTGACAAAGAGCCTGTTTGTAGAGCATCTGTCCTCCAACACATCTACATATTTCATTCATGCATCCTTTCTCTTCAATCTAACTCAAAATTCACTTCATACAGTAGCCTCTGTAAACTTGATGCACCTTCATCACACAGAGATCAAGAACGAAATCAAAAGACGTTTCTATCAAGAATTCAGGCCAGGCTCAGTGGCACAACCTGTAATCCCAGTGCTTTGGGAGGCTGAGGTGAGTGGATTGCCTGAACCTGTGGGTCCGAGACCAGCCTGGGCAACTTGGCGAGACCTCATCTCTACAATAAATCAAAAAATTATTAGCCAGGTGTGGTAGCACGCGCCTGTAGTTCCAGCTATTTGGAAGGCTGAGGCAGAAGGATCGCCGGAGCCCAGCAGGTCGAGGCTGTGGTGGCTGGGAGTGGCCACTGCACTCCAGTCTGAGTGAGAGTGGGACTCCAACTCAAAAAAAGAAAAAAAAGAGATAGATATAAAAGTCACACAGATGGATATTAAAGTACCAAATTTGATGTTGGCAAAATCAGTTGCATAATGTGACTTATATCTGAGGTTAAAATTACAAAATTAGCCAGGCTCGGTGGCTCAATCTGTAATCCCAGTACTTTGGAAGGCTGAGGTGAATGGATTGCCTGAACCCGTGGGTTCAAGACCCGCCTGGGCAACTTGGCGAGACTTCATCTCTACAATAAATCAAAAAATCAGCCAGGCGTGGTAGTGCATGCCTGTAATTCCGGCTACTTGGAAGGCTGAGGCGGAAGGATCACCGGAGCTCAGCAGGTCGAGGCTGCGGTGGCCGGGAGCAGCCACTGCACTCTAGTCTGGGTGACAGAGTGAGACTCCAACTCAAAAAAAAAAAAAAGAATTCAATACAATCCACATAAAATATTAGATAATTCTACCTTGATTAACCTGAGACCCTTCAGGCTGCAAAAGTCATAAAGGTTTAAAATTCCAGTAAACAAGATGCCACAAAAAGGCCTCAAAGAACAAATCAACCCAAGGTAATAATTCAGGCAAGGAAGATTAGGGGTACACCAAAGGGCTATAGAATGGAAAGTGGGCTGGTTAGAAATCCTGGGTGCTAATCCATTCTTTGACTCACTAATAATTATGTAACTTTGGGTAAGTCATTTAAGCCAAGTCTTAGTTTTGTTTCTCAGCCAGCCAGGAAGACTTTCCCTGTTTATCTAACAGCTTAGCTTTCCTAGAAAGGTAAATCACATGTTTTTAAAAAAATTGTATTTGTATCTAAAGTAAAAACCAAGTTCTTACCATTGTGTCTCAGCCTCGTCTACTAAAAGCCAGATAGACTGAACATGCATTTATCAAAAGACCACTTGCTTTCTTGCGTTCTTTTCAACTTCTTTTCAAATCATATTACAGGGTGAAAAGCAGGTTAGAAATTATTCCTTCAGGGCTCATAGAAATCTGCCATTATGTGTGAATTTGAACCCAATTTTGGGTCAGAAACAGTGAAAATGCCCACCTGTATTTTCACATGATTAGAAAAGCTTTGTGACACTAACTAAAACCATGTGTTTTAGAATGCCTCTTCTCCGGTGGAATATCATCACATTTTAAATTACTTCACTGAACTTGGAGTTACCAGAGATTAAATCACAGAGATAAATCAAGACATGGGGAATTCAAGCATTTTGAAATGGGAAGAAATTTTATATAATTTTCTAACTTTTCTACTTACAAACATTTCAGAAGATTTCATTTAACTATTTTATTTTTTAGTAAAGAATGCCTTGAGCTTGCACTTTTCTGATCTGATCTGTATATCACTTTCTTGCTCATTTTCTCTTCCATTCCCCTTAAAATAAAATGAAGAAGACCTCTTTGGAGAGCTGTCGGTTATACTCTATTCAAATTACTTAATTACATTGTTCTAGAAGGAAGTATTTCAATATATCCTAACCCTAAGTCATTTAAGCCAAGTCTTAGTTTCATTTATCAGTCAAAGAAGAAAAGATTATCCCTGTATATCTCACAGCTTAACTTTCTCAGAAAGGTAAATCACATTTTTTAAAAATTATATTTGTATCTAAAGTGAAAACCAAGTTCTTCCCATTGTGTCTCAGCCTCGTCTACTAAAAGTCAAATGGACTGGACATGCATTTACCAAAAGGTCACTTGCTTCCTTGCGTGGTATATGTCAAATAAGATCATTAGGAGTGCCACACTTATTCGGCGCCAAATTCCAAGACAGTGCTCGAGTTTATACTAACCAGAAGAAGGATACTTGTTCATACTCTACTTCCTTCAAATGCTTGTTTACAGGTGATCTGGAAAAGCCAGGAACACTGCCTTTCCTTATAGATGTCATAAAACTATAATATTAATACAGTCTTTGATTTTGACTTTTAGAGTACATAGTAAGTTCATTTTACCCCCAAATACTAGAGCTCTTGATGGTAAAAGATATAACTCAAGATCCAAATGAAAATGAGGGAGAAGAGAAAAAATAAACAGGATTTTATGATCTATTACTACTTTGTAGAATAAGAGGTTGAGAATTTGCTGCCTCATAAAGATTAGATAATATGTTTTCTAAAACTGGATCTCTCCTTTGAAGTACTCATTTACCTCCCTCCCCATTCCCCCCTCACCCTCAGTTTCCTTCTTTGAAACCTAATCTCTCCCTTCCACATTCCTATTACCCCATCATGCATGTACCATCAACAGGAATGTGTTCCTGGTAGCCCTGGAGTCCCACCCCTGGCAATGGCCGATTGGCTTAGGAATAAACATCTAACTGAAGTTCTATTCATCAAATTCTCTCTTTTGAGGAAACCAGAACACAGAACCTCTCTGTGACTAAAACTGTCATATAATAAATACAGAACTGCAGACCTTCCAGATTCTACCTTGTATATGGAAAAATCAGGAAAAGACATTCTGAAGAGAAAACTATTTGGAGGAAAGAAGACAGACTTTCTATTTGAGTCCTGGACGTTTTGTGAGGCCCTACTCCATATTTACCCCTGGGTTCCATGAGACTTTGCTTTCTCTGTATCATAAATTCTCTTTCTGCTTAAGCTGTTACTTGGAACCAAAGACAATTCATAATTAGGTTTAGATAAAGTACTATGCTATGATATCCTATACCAGACTGCATTTACTTAACAGTTCTATCTTTCCAAAGTTCTAATCTTATGAGAAACAGATGATATGAGAGAGGAAACAATCTCACCTACCTCTAGGTAGCACCTATCCAAATGTTCCACTGAAAATTAGGCCTTCAGAAAAGCTTATAGTTCTACTTCTCTCAATAACTATTTTATTTAAATAAGTATGGCTGAGAGAACTTTTTCCAGGGCTAAACTAAGTCAATTCATTTAAAAAAAACAAAGGCCAGACTGGCTCGGTGGCTCAGTCCGTAATCCCAGCACTTTGGGAGGCTTGCGGTGAGTGGACTCGGATTTGAGACCCACCCAGGCAACTTGGCAAGACCTCATCTCTACAAAAAATAAATAAATAAAAAATTAGCTGGGCATGGTAGCGCACACCTGAAGTTCTGGCTACTTGGAAGGCTGAGGCGGAGGGATTGCTGGAGTCCAACAGGTTGAGACTGCAGTGGCCAGGAGTGTGCCACTGCACTCCAGTCTGGACGACAGAGTAAGACTCCAACTCAAAAATAAAATAAAATAAAATAGAAAACAAATGTCATAATGTCCTTCCTTGGAGTCCAGAAAGAATGCAAAGTGTAGTGGCCTAAAACAACAATACAATACATTTATTATCTCACACAGCTTCTGTGAGCCAGAAGCAATTTGGCTTGTGGCTCAGGGTCTCTCGTGTGGCTGTAGGCAAAACGTTAGTCAGGGCCATAATCATCAGAAGGATGGATCGGGACTAAAGGATCTGCTGCTAACATGGTTCACTAACATGGTTGCTGACAAGAGACCTCAGCTCCTCACCACATGAACCTTTCCAAATGGCCGCTTACATGTCCTCCTAACACAGCAGCTAGCCTGCCCCAGAGTAAGTGATCCAAGACAGCAAGGTGGAAGCCATAAAGACTGTTATGACTTAGTCTTGGGAGTGATACTCTGTCATTTCCACCACATATTATTGGCTCACGTGTCAATCATAACCAGTTTGGGAGAGGACCAGACAAGGGTATGAATATAAGGAGAGGAGAATTAATGGAAGGAGAGGGGATCCTGGAGCCTGGCTACGACGACTGATGAGATCAGAACATATACTCACCGAAACTCTGAAATTAACAGTACACACAATGCTAGGAGTAAAAGAAAAAAGACATTTTGGATGAGACAGTGCTTATTAATTATTTATGATGTATGCACAGTAGAGAAAATAAATGGGGTATAAAATGCACTCTTACTTCTTCAAAGAGTTGAATCTAGGTGAGATGCCAAGACTTGTACACCGAATAATTAAAGGGCAATTAGGGTGACAAACTGATCCGAAATACAATAGATTCTGAGAAAAAAAGAAAGAAAGAACAGGTTGGATGAGGTAGGAAAGTCTTTCTCCACTCTTTACAAATAAAGCCTTAGCTCTTATAAGGGTAAGCATCCTTAAACATCTATTTTGTAGACTACAGGTAGAACTTTTTCCAAACTTTCATTTGATGTTAGCAAGTGATTTAACAGGACTAATGGTGCAGTAAGTCTAAGAAAAGGGCTTCCAGCCTAATTATAAAACCAAGTCTCTCTTATATTGAGCTGTTTCCTTGACGCCAGATTGCTGAGCTGAGAAGATCAAAAAAGGGCTGGGTAGGGAGAAAGTATTCTAAAAGGGAACATCAAAATCATCTTGTGAGCAAACACCAATAAGGGCTCTGCACCAATTTGATCTGTACTCCACAAGGATTTATTGAACCCTAGCTATTATAAGCCAATCACTGTGCTAGGTATAGATACAGTAAGAACAAGACAGACACCAGTTTATCAGGAAAGACCGCCCCCTCCAAAAAGTAAAAATTCTAATGAAGAAATGCTGAATGCTACTGTGAACAGGAAAGCAGAGAGAACTATCAGATCCCAAAAGAGGAGTTATATTTCCCCAAATCCAGGGCATTAGGAAAGGAAGGGCACCCTTACTAACAACATTGATACTAACTTCTGAAGTAAGCATAGCAGTTAGCTAGAAAAACATGGGCAAGAAAGAATATTCCAGGTGGAGAGAAACATATGTTTTTGGGCTAGAAGCTAGAGAACAAGGTAAATTAAGGAACTGGAAGAAGTTCCATGATTAGGATGTAGAATGTAAGGGCACACACAGAAAGAGAAGAATGGTTTGGAAAATTGTATTCTCTGCAGCAAACTCCATCAAGAGGTAGAATCTATCTCCTCACCCTTTGAGTTGTGGCTGGTCTGGGACCTGCCTTGGCCAACAGAATGTGGTGAAGGTGACACTGTGTGAGCGCTGCAGCATAGGCCTCAGCGGACCCTGCACCTCCACCTTCACTCTTTTGGAATGCTACCCTGAAACTGCCAAAGTGAGAAAGCCAGTCTAGACTATTGAAGGAAAAGAAACCATATGGAAGAGAACTGAGGTGCCCTGGTGTTGGGAGCCAGCCGTGGAGGCCCGCCTGAGCGTTAGGGATCCAGGCAGGTTGCAGACCCTGAGACCACCAGGTTGCGTTCAGGAGCTGAAGGCCCATTCCCTCCTCCCTTCTTTGTTGTTTGGCATGACCCACTAGCAGGAACTTTGATGATCTAAGCATGAAGTTCTGAGAATATGACAGGCATGGCTGACTCTAGGGATCCATTGTTCCCATTTCTCACAGACTGTGGTTTCGGCTTTAAACTTAACACAGTTCAAGCTCAGGTCACATTTGGGAGCCTTATATATGATACAAGCTTCTTTATAAGATTTAAAAGTATATTTGTAGAATTAGTGTATACATTTAGAGAGCTGTTTCCAGCTTTAGATGGTATAGATGATTATCTGGAGTTACCAGAAATGGCCCAGCATGAACTTTGGACTGGGCCACATTCCTAAGGGCCCAGCGTCCACTTTGCGCTGGGCTGCATTCTTTTAAACGGGTTCTTTAGCTACAATTAATGTAGGTTTTTTCTACTTATAAGAGAAACTGAATTTATTTTATTCATATAAAGTATTGTAGAATAGGTAATGCTACGTGAGGGAATTATGTTAGTTCAAGCATGATCAAACATGATACTTTAAGGTTTTATAAGAATACAGCTAACATTAGAAATTTCATTGTCCCCACTTTCTATAAATTGCGGTTTTGGCCTTAGTACATTTACAGTTTGTATTTGGGTTTTATCTTAGAAGTGTTATTACTGACGATCAGTTTTATATATTAGGATTAGGAATTAGAAACTTTTATAGAAATTAAGATAGATATATAGGATTTGAGAATAGCCATTTTGTTAAGAGATTATAATCAATTGTTCCTGGAAATGGTCCAATGTGATCTTTGGACTGGGCCACATTCTTTAGGAACTGGTTTGAGCTATAATTAAGAGTTTTTTATAGTACAGGTAAAATTAGCACAGAATAGAAAGGTATTAGGATTTAAGTCAGTCATTAGGTGTTGGGAATGCATAAGATTTAGAAGTTATTGATTATTAGAACATTATGATGTTAGAATTGTTGTATTGTTTGTGAGGAACATTAACCAAGCATGAGGAACAGTGAGATAATTTGGGGATTGTCCTTCCTCATGCTTGGGAAAACGGCTGGTGGGTGGGGGACGCCCCTCACCTACCTGGCTTTGTGTTCACGTGAAAGTCTTGTGATTTAATTGGGACTGTCCTTCCTCATGCTTAAGGAAACACCTGGTGGGTGGGGGGGATGCACCTCATCCACCTGGCCTTGTGTTCACATGAAAGTCCTGTGATTTAACAAGTGAAAATTTGGGATAAAAGACTCATGGTTGGTCCCAATAAACGGCTTCTGCTCATTTCACTGAACAGTTGTCCACTTTCTTTCTTTCTCTTTATATCTATCCCTCCATCTTTCTTTCAATATCCCTACTACAGAATCGGCTTCTGTACTAGACAGAGTCCAGTCTCTTTCTTTCTCCCCCTTTCTCTTTCTTTCTCTTTATTTCTCCAGAATAATCGCCGACGCTGCCCCACCTTCCAGGGACCCTCTAAATCTCTCTGAAGGGGCTGGCCCCCCATAAATGGCCCCTGTACCCTGGTGGATACCCAGTACCAAGGCCAGACATGTAAAGGTTATCAGCTGGATACTTCTAGCTCAGTCACGTTCCAGGTAGACAACAGATGAGTGAGCCAGATGAGTGAACCACCCTAAGAACTATTTGATCAACTAAAAAAATTGTGAGCAATAACAAACCATTGTTTGTTTAGCTTTTTCTTAAAGTCACTAAGCTTTGGGGGTTTTATTAAGCAACAAACCATGCGGGACCAGGTTAAGGACTTTACCTTTTTCCTGAAATCAATGGAGACCCACAGAAGGATTTTAAGAACAGAATAACATGATGCATTAGTAGCACAAAACACAGTGCCTAGGCCAACAAACTTCCCAAGTTTCTAGATATATTATGAATGTGGCAGAAGAAAGGCGAATGACTACAAAATAAAAAGAGAAGATAGGATGGCAGAATCAGAATTCATTAAGTGTTCCACTAGATGCCTGTAAGTCCTAGCAGCAGTCAATCAATTCTTTTTTTTTTTTTTGAGTTGGAGTCTCACTCTGTCGCCCAGACTGGAGTGCAGTGGCCGCTCCCGGCCACCACAGCCTCGACCTGCTGGGCTCCGGCGATCCTTCTGCCTCAGCCTTCCAAGGAGCTGGAACCACAGGCGCACGCTACCACGTCCGGCTAGTTTTTGATTTATTGTAGAGATGAGGTCTCACCAAGTGGCCCAGGCAGGTCTCAAACCCGCAGTCTCAGGCAATCAATTCTTATGTAGTTACATATATTTCATCCAAAGGTGGGTACAGTTTAATATATTCATCGTGGCGGGGGGAGTCTCCAAAGTACCTTGTACCTTGAATGTCTGTAACTGACAAAGATGAGAATAGAGGGACAGGTTCCCAACTGAAGGCAGCAAGCAAAGAGACAAAAAGGCTTGCTACACCAAGGTGCTGATTCATCAATAGAGCAAGGAAGAAACTTTATTTGCCTTACCAGACAAAATTGTTTAACATTCAGCAAAATTTGAGTCAAACTGCTTTTTGTTGTTGTTGTTTGTTTTTGTTTTGAGTCAGGGTCTCACTCTATCGGCCAGACTGGAGTGCACTGGCACAATCACGGCTCACAACAACCTCAGCATCCTGGGTTCAAGTAATCCTTCCACCTCAGCCTCCCCAGTAGTTGGAAGAACAGGTATGCGCCACCACACCTAGCCAATTTTTAAAATTTAATGTAGAGACAAAGTCTCACTAAGTTGCCCAAGCTGGTGTCAAACTCTTGGGTTCAGGTAATCTTCTCCTTGGCCTCCCAAAGTACTGGGATTACAGGCACATGCCACTGTGCCCATTCAAACTGTTTTTTGGGTTTTGTTTTGTTTTCATTTTTATCTAATTGTCTCTAGAGACAGTCTCTTTCCTCTTAATGATGAGCAAGTCTATATAGCTTACCAAAAGCAAAGTCTATACAGTCCCGGTGGTGGCTTTGCCAGAGAGCAAATTTCGTCAGAAAGTAAACTAGCAAAAGATAACATGGCCTATATTCTGGAATCTAAAATCCAGGGGCACGTTATTACTGCCTGAGATTTCAAAGAGCTGTCAAAAGAATGACAGCCTGACAAACACCTTGAAAAATGCTTGCAACCTATTTGCAGACCTCAGCCGGCCCCTCCCTGTCACTTATCCCTTGCCCTTTTGCCTCAGATTTCCAAGGCTTGCTGGCTTTGTCTGTTTTGAATGGCAGTGCTCAGTGTTCAGCTAAGGAAATCCTCTCCTTCCCCAGCTGGCTCACCAGGAAATTGTTTAGAAGTCAGCTTTTTCCTGGAGGTGGCCAGCCTGCCCACAGGGAGAGAAGGAGGTTGTCTATGGGGCTGAGAGCACTCCCCTAGCCAGCCAATTTGCGGATGATGGTCTGGCCGCAGCGTGAGGCCATCAGGGTGCATGTGTTTGCTAGGTTGTTTGCTTTGGGTAAGCACAACCACAAGTCAGTGTGCTTCACCTGCTAAATAGAGTTTGTAGTTTTATTTTATATTTTTGACTTTTTTTTACTTACATCTTAATAAACTTCTGACAAACAGAAGAGTCACTGCAGAAAGTGATGTTTGATACAAAGAAGGGGGAAAAGATAGATAATGAAATTACATAAAAAATAAGTAAGATTTTACGTAAGGGGCATCGTTCTGTTAGATTATTACTTTCAAGCCCAAAAAGAGTTATAAATAGGTGAGGTCAGGCTCCATTTATTGGAAAGTAAAATATAACAATTCTTTTTTAAACTTAATTTCTTACACAAAAAGAGCAGTCATCAGAATCAAAAGAATATAGACAAAATAATACTCTCTTAGGGAATAAACATTTGACCAGACACCTTGACCTTAAGAAGTACATTCCATATTATGTGTGAATATGATCATCCTTCCTATGAAGTCCAAATACATGTGTGGAAAACAAACTTCAAGCTTCTGAGAACATTCTTCAATTATCCAAGTTTCAATAAAATAGAGCTTCCAAGGAAATAAAGAATTTCATCAGTAGACAGGAACAATTTATTTGCACTTAACTAAGTTAACTAAAATGTTTCTTGGGGCAAATATCTGAAATCTGCTTCTTTAAGGCCTTTAACAACAAGTTCTGTTCTCACTTATCTGTTCAAGGTGATTCAAGTACTATTTGCAGGCGGGGGATGTACAAGATGACCAACCTCTGAATGTCTTCTTCGATCTTATGATGACAATGTTAAAAATGACAACCTCTCCACAAGTCACATGTGAGACTTGATGCTTTTTCCTTTCCTGCATTGAGAAAGGACAATTTAAAGCCCAGAATAAAATAAAGCATCAAGCATGCACCACTTTGAAAGAAGACCTCTTCTAATAAACCTAAGAGGGACATCCTAATCACCAAAGGCCTGAAAATGTACTTGTTCTTTGGTGTAACAATGACATAAGATTTATTTATAGTTTTCCTGAGACTCGTTAAACATTTCCTGCAATGAGACCACATCACTGAAATCATTTTATTGTGATAGGCTGGCAGAGCACAAGGGGAAAACAATCCTGAAAGACAAAAGAACAGGATTCTGGCGGGTGTCTTTGTAGCAGAGGGCAGTGAATTTTTTTTTAGTGAGGATGCAACTATTGTAGGTAAACAGCAGGAACTCTCTCCTGATGCTATATCCTGTCCTGTTTAACTCATTAATTTAGGGGATCCTAAGCCACTAGAGTAAACACCAGTACTAGTCCATTCTCTTGTGACCCCACCCCCAAATCATTTTATTATGACTATGTATCTAAAGATAAAAAACATAAACCGGTATTTTTACTTTAAACTAATACAGATCATGCATTGAGCTACTGGGCTCACCAATGAAATATACTCTTTTGAACTTATTGTGGCCTCACTGTACATGAAGAGTCTTTCTTCTTATTCTTTTTTTCAGTTGTGTTTTATAACTCCTGAAGGTTTCCACATGTCTATTACTGTGGGCAGGAAAACCAAAATACCTAAATGTATAATCCTAATTACTAAAAAAAACATACAAACTACATTTTACCAACAAGATTATTATTTCATAGTCTTTCATTTTATACTGTGGGGAGAAAAAAAAAATCATTAACTCAATACTAATTCCAGACAAATTACAAACAGTTAAATGTAGATGACGACACTTGATCTTGAATTACTCATCAACAGACTGAATAATGAAAAGTATTTCCTAAAGACGGTTTATTTTGCAACTTCAGAGAAAATATTTCAATGGTGAATGTTAAATTACAAGCCCATCTACAGTGAAGTAGGAGTGACAGGGGCTATATAAAATACCAACTCCTACTTCTCCATACTCAGATAGTCCCTCTGATCTTTCCTGGAATGTGTCATCTGCATCTAAAACTCTAAAGGAAGGAAAGAGGAATTGTTTGGGGGAGCAAAAAGACTTAAGCAGTCATGATATCAAGACTAATGAGGGTTTGGGTCTAATAAGGGTTTGGAAGTGAAGCTGACATTCCTCATATTCTTTGAACCTCACTAAGCACATAGTGGCCATTTGATAAATGGTAGCTCATAATGTTACTAAGTTTCTAGATCAATTTATAGTCTCTAGAGATCAAGGAAGAATAAAACAAGAAGGAAGAATCTTAACTGGGTATAATTTTTTTTTTTTAATTTAAGAAGAATTTTGAAAAATTGCCGTGGCAGAGGCTGCAAGTTGCCCAATTATTATCTACCCCTTTATCCCTCAGTAACAGTATTTCTACAATAGGCAACCGTGGGCCATGAGCTGAATTGGGCCACCATTCAGGAGGGGAAGCCTTAAAGCACCAGTATGACACCTAGGAGGGTGCTCTCCAAGCCCCACTTCTCCTTCCAAGCAAAGTAGAGCCCACAAGCATAGCGATACTAGGAATGGCTGCTTAAAGAATTTAATATTCACGCTTTGCTTTGTTTTTTTTGTTTGTTTTTTTGTTTTGTTTTGTTTTTGAGTTGGAGTCTCACTCTGTCGCCCAGACTGGAGTGCAGTGGGCGCTCCCGGCCACCGCAGCCTCTCCCTGCTGGGCTCCTGCGATCCTTCCACCTCAGCCTTCCGAGTAGCCAGAATTACAGGCGCGCACTACCACACCCGGCTGATTTTTTGATTTATTGTAGAGATGAGGTCTCGCTGCCCAGGCGGGTCTCGAACCCGCGGGCTCAGGCAATCCACTCACCTCAGCCTCCCAAAGGCGCAGGATTACAGGCTGAGCCACCGAGCAGCTCACGCTTTGCTTTGATAAAAAACAATAGGAAGGTGTCTTAGTCTACTCAGGCTGCTACAACGAAGTACCATACACTGAGTCACTTATAAACAACAGAAATTTATTTCTCACAATTCTGGAGGCTGGAAGTCCAAGATTAGGGTTTCAGCATGGTCAGGCTCTGGTGAGGACCCTCTCACTGCATTTTCACATGGTAGAAAAGAGAAGGAGGGAGTTCTCCAGGATCTCCTTTTATAAGGGCACTAATCACATGAGGGCTTTACCTCTATGCCCTAATTATCTTCCAAAGGTCCCAAAGTTCCACCTCCTAATACCATTCCATTGAAATTAGGATCTCAACATATAAATTTGGGGACAATAAAGATATTCAGTCTATAATAGGAATTCCATTACTTTCCTACTGAGATTGTTTCCTCATCTTTAAAATGTGTAACATTTTGAATTTTATTGAACTATTATGAGGGGTAAACAAAATAATGTGTGCAAAGTGTTTATCAGATTGCCCAGAGACAATTCCACAGTCATGATTTAGTTTGTTCATAGCACATGTTTCAGTGAAAGACCTCTCAACTCCTCACAAACCCTAAACTTCAAGCAACGCCCTCTTATTCCAAATCTCAACAAACAGAGAAACCCTAAAAGATACTAGTTTCTGGCAACTGACATTATCTTTCCTCTTCCCTCCACTAATCTCCACCTCAAAATTGGTAACTTAACATGAAATAACATTTAAAAAAAAAGTTGTTAATAGAATCAGAGTGCAAAGAATTACAGTTTTATTGCCTCTAGTTACAACGAAAACAGTTCACTAAAACAAACTGCATCAACTACTCCAAAGCAGGCTTCCTCGGCATTGGTGCTTCTGACCTTTGCTGTGGGGAATCGTCCTGTACATTGTATGATGATTAAGCAGCATCCCTGGCCTCCGCCCTCTAGGTGCCAGTAGTACCCTCACAGTTGTGACAACCAAAAATGAGTCCAGACATTGACAACTGTCCCATAGAAGGACAACACTGCCCCCCTTGAGAACCATTGCTATTCGAACACCACTCAAATGACAAGCCCAACTTTTAAGTCTGAAGCTCTTGGTTCTGGTTTCTCTCACAAACGAAGAAGAGAACCTCTTTTTAAAAAAAAGAAGTTTCCCAATGACTTTGAGGCATTAAAGGAAGAGTATTAACTGTCTCAGAGAATGTCCCTTTCATTCCTCATGTGTGACCAGCTTTACCACACAGCACGTCACTATATGCACAGTAGTTTGTGAGAAGCCTTGCCTTTACTAGTAGCTAATAATACCTGTTGGAAAGACAGGTACAAAACCACCAAAAGCAGGAATACTGACACTAGTGAAATAATCAGTTATAAAACAAAAAAAGTCCTCATTGACAGTGACTGGCTTTCACAGGCTGTGGCCAGAAGCTAGTGACATGTATCTATAGACATCTTATCCGTGTTCTAGAGAACTCTCTCTTTTATTAGTCCTCAGACAGGCAATTGATCATTCTGAAATTTGAACATAATTTGCTTGGTCTCCCAGCCCCATTAATGTGGGGCCAGAAAAAATAATCGAGCATGATTCCAACTCTAATATAAAATGGTTTGTTCTCTTTTTGGTTTCTAATTACCAGTACTAAACATGAGGTCAAAGTATACATTCTAGAATAATGACTGCTGTCACCTTCTGATTGTACAGTTAAGTAGATTATATAGAATGTTAGCAAGAGCCTCACTTCCCATGTTTATAAACACCCCAGAGAGTTGTTTGGAAGATCACATTTTGATTTGAGGATCAATATTTGCAAAATGCTCTCAATAGTGTTGGCATATGGGAAATAGTACTTGTTAAATAGATACAATCTATATAATTCTGTTATCTGAAGGAGAAATTTAACGTTGATGCTTGCATTCTGCATGTCAAATTTGCCGCATTTTTGTTTTGTTCTGTTTTTTTTCTCTTGAGAAGGGATGTAGAAACGTTCTTTTGAAATGTTCCTTTTTGTCTCTGAACTCTTTGAACCTCTCAGAACACACACCTTAGAAAAAAAGAAAAGCATCTCAGGAAACAGCACCCTTCTATATGTGATGCAGTGGGTGGGTGGGTGTGTGTCCATGTACATCCATATGTAAATCCTGGCTTGAAATCCACTATATGGATTTTACTACAGTCAGTCATGAATCTTGTCCTACAATTTGAGAAACACTGCTTTAGATGAGTATTCCACAAAGTGTCTGTGGCGAAGCAATATTACAATATGTTAAAGTGTTCCATGCTCAAAAAATTTGAGAAAACCTTTTTGCATATCCTACCAACAATACAAATCTTTAGAAATATTGTAATTAAGATATCTATTCATTCTATAGCACTCAAAACTTTGTGAATTGGGCATTATTTTCTTCCATTGTAACAGACTAGCATCACATAGCATGGGGAATCATAGGCTAGTTGTTACATTTCTTAAATGAAAAAAGTTGCATCCCAGAAAGAAACTCTCTTCTGAATGCAGTCTAAAAGTGACTAACCCTGTGCCTAACTCAAGGTAAGTTTGGAATCATGGTTCAAGTCACTTAAGCAATTTTACAATTTCATAGTAAAATATAATGAAAAGTGACCTTAGCCGGGCTCAGTGGCTCAGCCTGTAATCCCGCGCCTTTGGGAGGCTCAGGTGAGTAGGTTGTCTGAGCCCACAGGTTCGAGACCCGCCTGGGCAGCGAGACCTCATCTCTACAATAAATCAAAAAATCAGCCGGGCGTGGTAGCGCATGCCTGTAATTCCAGCTACTCGGAAGGCTGAGGCGGAAGGATCGCCAGAGCCCAGCAGGTCGAGGCTGAGGTGGCCGGGAGTGGCCACTGCACTCCAGTCTGGGCAACAGAGTGAGTCTCCAACTCAAAAAAAAAAAAAAAGTGACCTTGAATTGGTTTTGCCTTTAAAAAGATTGTACCTGTTAAGCAGGTAAGATAGCAGAGATTGAAAGTGCTATATAAATGCTAACAGCTTTCCAATGTCTTTTTTTTTTCCCAAAAAGGAGGAGGAAGGGGGAAGAAAGAGAGAACCATGAAAGGAGCAAGAAACTTCAACAAGGAATGCCAACTCACCAAGGTAATAGCTCAAAAAAATAAAAATAAAAAATAAAAAAGTATATGCCTAAGCCGGGCTCGGTGGCTCAGCCTGTAATCCCTCGGCTTTGGGAGGCTGAGGTGAGTGGATTGCCTGAGCCCGCAGGTTCGAGACCCGCCTGGGCAGCGAGACCTCATCTCTACAATAAATCAGAAAATCAGCCGGGCATGGTAGCATATGCCTGTAATTCTGGCTACTCGGAAGGCTGAGGCAGAAGGATCGCCGGAGCCCAGCAGGTCGAGGCTGCAGTGGCTGGGAGCGGCCACTGCACTCAAGTCTTAGGAGACGGAGTGAGATTCCAACTCAAAAAAAAAAAAAAAAAGTATGTGCCTAAATTACTTACTCTCTGCGGTATTATATAATAAAGGAAGATGGGAGAGAGGGGTATCATCCAACAACAGGGAAATAATTAAATAATAAAGAGAGTACCAATTTTGTTGGGCAGCATTAAAATATATAACAGTCAGGCAAAAATATTCATTACATAATGCTGGCATTCATTCCTTATGCTGAGGATATTCATTACATAACATTGCTGGGATGGGGAGCACGCAATAGAGAATGGGAACCAACCTCATCACGTTATAACATATATGAAAAGCAACAGGGAAATTGGTAATAGTTGATGTGGCATTAGGGCAACAATGCCAAGATCTGAGAACACCAATGGATCTGTTGGGAAAGCCTTTTTTAAAATGCAGATTCTGTGGTCTACACTTGTTTTGTTTTTTTTGAGTTGGAGTCTCACTGGGTCTCCCAGACTGGAGTACAGTGGCCGCTCCCGGCCACCGCAGCCTTGCCTTCTGGGCTCCGGTAATCCTTCCGCCTCAGCCTTCCAAGTAACCGGAATTACAGGCATGCGCTATCACGCCCGGCTGATTTTTTGATTTATTGTAGAGATGAGGTCTCGCTGCGCAGGCGGGTCTCGAACCCGCAGGCTCAGGCAATCCACTCACATCAGCCTCCCAAAGGCACGGGATTACAGGCTGAGCCACCAAGCCCAGCTTGTGGCCTACACTTGTAATGACCACCAAGGAGATTGAGGCCCACGATCTGTAGACCACACATTCATTCCACGAAAATTTATTGGACATCTAGTATCTGCCAAGCCCTGTTTTAGGTGCCAGAGACAGAGCAGTGAATAAAGCCACACTTGAGAAACAAGCACTAAGGTGGTAATAATTCTTTAAAAGTCATTTACTGTTAAATAGTGTTTCT
Source organism: Carlito syrichta (assembly GCF_000164805.1). NCBI lineage: Eukaryota > Metazoa > Chordata > Mammalia > Primates > Tarsiidae > Carlito > Carlito syrichta. The sequence continues at coordinate 1,584,715 of NW_007259586.1, read as the reverse complement.
CAAATAAATCTTTCCCAAAAGTCAACAGTCAAAATTTTCCTGTTCTTTAATTTATTTTTTGCTTAAGAAGAAAACACAGTAGACAGTTCTCTGAGCCTGACTCTAAGGTCAGCCTATGACGTGGAACGTAGAAGGACGGGAATGAGATGGTCTCGCTGCCCACCTAGCAAGGCTCTCCAAACAAGGCCCTAGTGTTTCCTGCCATTCCTGCATGCCCTCCCAGGGCACTAAGGGTGATGACTGAAAATTCAAAAGGGTAGTGAAGAAGAGGGAATAAAAAATGTGTTTCTTCACTTCATAAGAAGTACAAGTTAAAAAACTTCTTGGAAAATGCAAGACCTCTGTGTTAAGGTATGGACTGACAGGGTGAGGGTCAAGAGGCACAGGGGAGGCGCGCAGCACTGCCGGGGCTGGCAAGCCGGAGGTGCGCGCTGGCAACCCAGAGATCCGAGTAGATGCAAAGAATTGCGACACACAGAGATGAGAGAAGAAAAGATTTATTTAAGAAAAGTTCACCCGCCACAGACAGGGCGTGTGGCGTCGTAGCCCCCCAGAGTCCTGGCTTAAATCCTTCTCTTGGAGATGTTGCACGTGACTGCCGTGACTGCTATGACTTCCTATCGACCACCTGTGGATGTCTTGGAGAACCTGTGACACAAAGACCCATTAATGTGCACCCACATTATCACAGCCCCTAGAGAAGGGCGTAACAAGGATTCTAATTCTCCTGCACCTTCCCAAATGACATTCCTTAGACCTAGGAGGGTGTATCTCCCTTTATCTCCTAGGCATTCCCAGTAGGTAGCTTTGGGGGATCCTTGGCTTCCCTGTAGATAGTGCCCAATTTACTGGAAAATCGAATCCCCACCTGCTCCCCCTCTGAGCGGTCATAACTTTTGTAATTACAAGTTTCTTGACTTTTACAATCCTTGCCCAATGCATGATGTCTGAGGCCTTGTAAATTCCCTTTACTCTAGGCAAGCTTGATTGCCACTATGAGATACCTCAGATACCTGGAAGTCTGTTTCTGAAAAGACAAAGTCGGTAAAGTTAATTTTATCTAAAGTGTGCATTTCTCCAAAAGCATAGCTTCTACTTTCTCATCATTGTGTCAGGGTTTAAGAACAAGAAAAAATGGTTTCCCACTCTCAGTCTGTCCTTTCACTCTGCATCTTGCTGGTGGGTGACACTGACCTCCCAACTCAGTGCCAGTAAGATTTGGCTCCCTGTCTCTCAGCATTCCATCATTTATTTCCTAGTTTGTAATAATAAAACTTCTCTACATCCTGTTTTGGTACCCTATTTTTTCCTCTTTGGGTAGACATTTTAGCAAGCTTCTCCAGGTTAGAGGAAAACACAGAGTTAGAGGAAAACACAGAGTTAGAGGAAAACACAGGGTGGCAATGAAATTCAGCATGGATGAGAGCAGTCACCAATAGGGGACGACTCAATCCTATTTGTCTTGGCAATGGCATTCAGTAAGCTGTTGGTTATGTCATCTGCCCATAAGTAGGCCTTGCTGTTTTGCAGTCATCCATTTCCCAAAAATGGTATCCTGACACCACACACCCATCCTGATCCAGCGGCGCACCCACCAGCCTGCACTGAGGCCTGAAGTGGTGGGGCCAGAGATAATAAAACGAAAAACAGAAAGGATACAACCCATGTAGAACAAATCACATAAGAATTTTAAATATTAAAAATGCTTTCCCCCCACCTACGGAGTAAGACTGTATAGGAAAATTTGGATAGCTGGAGAACTGTATCCAGCTAATGAGTTTACACAGCATACTTTTGAAGTTAAATATAAAATGACAAAATAATGAAAGCTAAGCAGTACCCAGAACTCTACAACAAAAGGGTTTGATCTCAGGTATTCTATATGAATTAATTTCAATTTACAGTCAAATGTCACGGAAAATTGTTCATTTTCTATATTGTGTTATGTTGGTGCCCTGAGGCCTTTAGGTGCTGAGTAACTTATAAATAAATAACATTCTATCCTTATTGTTATGTAAAGTAATTGCTCAGCTTTTGCTTCCTGCAGTTCTTAAAGGGAAAAGAATCCTAATGCTGCAAGAGAATTAGATCTATAAGCAGACAAACAAAATGCTAAGATAACAGCCCTCTGTCCTTTTATATTTATAGTTTTATCTATACTAACTGCAGGATTAGAATTTGTAATACCCCAGAGCATGCAAGGTCTAAATAACCCTAAATACATTGAAAAACCTGAAAAAATTATATGACCTAAAATGGGAAAACAGGGAGAATAAATACATGTCTCTAAATTCTAACATAAAGTAAATTATAAGGATAAAAGTAGCTGTTTCTACATCTTAAAATCATCAAATGAATACACTGAGACAAACTATAATAAAATTACACTAATTATAAATTACACGTTTCTGATTAACTGTTGAGGCTTTCAAGTGAAAGCTTTAAACAGTAATATATTCTTTAAAATAATGTGCAACATCTACTCTGATAATGCTGAATTTGATCTGCACCCTGTGCTCAGGGAAAACAACTCTGTTCAAGACATGTTCCATTTTTCTGTGACCCTTTGTGCTGGGGAAAAAAGGCTACCAGCAATGGACCACTCTGCCCTGGAATATTTTGCAGCAAGACCCATCTCCACTCTTCCTAAATGACTCTCTTGTTTTATAAAACCCCAAATTTTCTCCCTCTTAAGAGACTTTCCTCATTAATGAAAGTTCTCCCTACTGCAACAGCCTGAATAAAATGCCAGTGCATGTTCCCTTTCATTATCCAAACTGCCCAAATAGAGCTTATGGTAACTTTTAAATGGATTTAAAAATCACTTGGCCAGCCTCACTAAACTACAGTTTAAGTTAGGCCGAGAGGCCTGAAAATTCTTGGAAAGTTGGGTAGGGTTAACCCCAAAAACACCTAAACCCCAGATCTGAAAATCTTTTCTTTCAAAGATTAAGATACAGTTCAAACTGACTCAGTTTAGTTGATAGATTTTTAAAACCAATCTCTATGTCTCAAGAAGGGACATCTATCTATCTTCAGCCCACAGAATTAAAAAGATACGCATATGTACCTAGAAATAATGTTTAAGCAACTGTTAAAACCTGTTTTGATTTTAGCATCATAAAATCCCTTAGCAGTCATTTAAAAAACAAATTCTACAGGGCATGAAAATGATGCCACAGTTATACATGCATGAATCATACGGCTCAATTTTATGTGTCAAAGCAAAACGACTGAACGGAATTATTAACAGTCTTTTCCAGCTGCCCAGTAACCATCCTAAGAAGGTGACAAGAGCAGAGCGAATGAAACACAGAGAAAAAGACACGCAAAGCAGGCACCTGTCATTCCTTCATGTTTGTCCTCACCAGACACATCACTCTGTATTCCTCAAAGCATTTATCATTTCCTGAGCACACTTCCATTGCTGCCATAATGGCATTTGGCTATAAATTTTTATCACTCAACTCATTAAAATGCAAGTGCCTTGTTCCAGAGCAAGCGTCACATCAGGTACATTCCCATCACCTGCATAATAAGTTGATGCAAGCTCTGTGTCCATCATCTGTGTCCCTATATTCTAGAATAGTGCTTGACACAGAATCAGCACCCACTAAATGATGCTGATTGGATGAGTGCTTAAATGTCAATTGCTGTTTTTGTTGTTAATCCTACTACTTGGCTGAAAATTGCTAAGCTTCCGTTAGGTGTAGATGTAAAAAAACCAAAACAGAATCCACTGACAAATATAGCCTGTCTCAATCATCAATTAGACTTTTCCGATTCTATTGCTTCATCTTACCAAGACTACAACTCCTTAAGAGTAAGAAATATGCATTTCCTTTTTTCACAAACCCTAGAGCACATTGTAGTAGTCAACAAACAGGTCCAGTGTTCAGCTGAAGTTTGAGACATGCTTCCTGGTTTTATGGTCCAAAAAGACTTCAACTTTCTCTTCAAAGTGCCAAGACACCGCACAAGTGAGGCATGGGTAAAGTCTACTTACCGGTAGTACCTGAACCTAAACCTCCATATCTACCAAAATCCTCAAGTTTTTAAACTTTCTTTTTTTTCCCAAAATCAGAATTAGTGTTACATTTTTTTCATTTTTTATTTTTAGAGAAAAAGTTTCGTTGTCCAGGCTGGACTTGAATTCCTGGGCTCAAGCAATCCTCCCACCTCAGCCTCCTGAGTAACTGGGACTTTAGGCATGTGCCATGGTGACTATCTTTTGAAAACCTTTATATCTAGAGGGAAAGGGATCTTAAATTTTACATCTAGAATGCAGTTTCATATTTTAAACTAGATTGAGACTAACAATATCATTGGTTCATAATTTTTTAAGTTTGGCAATTTTGCTTTTTTTTTTTTTGAGTTGGAGTCTCACTCTGTTGCCCAGAATGGAGTGCAGTGGCCGCTTCCGGTCACCACAGTCTCCACCTGCTGGGCTCCGGTGATCCTTCCGCCTCAGCCTTCCGAGTAGCCGGAATTACAGGCATGTGCTACCAGGCCCGGCTGATTTTTTGATTTATTGTAGAGATGAGGTCTTGCTGCCCAGCCGGGTCTCGAACCCGCGGACTCAGGCAATCCACTCACCTCAGCCTTCCAAAGGCGCGGGAAGTTTGGCAATTTTAATCAACGGAAATAAAAAGATACATTTCGTATTAAAGTTAAACAAGTTAGGAGATGAAAGTGGAGTTAGATCACCCAAGTTGATAACTTAGTATTGGCTGGAATTACTTAGCCTAAGTTCAGAGGAAATAGTATTTCTTTTCTTTCCTTTGTTTTTTGTTTTTTGTTTTTTTGAGTTGGAGTCTCACTCTGTCACCCAGGCTAGAGTACATTGGCATGCTCGCAGCCAACGCAGCCTCGACCTGCTGGGCTCAGGGGATCCTTCTACCTCAGCCTTCCAAGTAGCTGGAACTACAGTCATGCGCCACCACATCCAGTTAATTTTTTTTACTTACTGTAGAGACAAGGTCTTGCCAAGTTGCCCAGGCAATTCACATCAGCCTCCCAAAGTGCGGTATTACAAGCTTGAGTCACCATGCCCAGCTGGAAATGACATTTCTAACTACTTTAGTCTGGGAACTTGGGGCCTCAATGAGCCTTCCATAAAGATCCTCTACATGGATTTGCCATGCCTCCAAAAGACTAAAAGACCAGGCTTGTACCCTGACCTAGCTGGTAAGTGACAGTCAAAGAGGGTATGGTGTGAATTCATGCAATAATGACAAATTTCAAAGATTAAAATGTGTCTTGCAAATCCTTCTGGAAGACACTAACAGGAGAAAAAAAAAAAACAAAGAAAGAATACAAAGTACTAAACATCCTTATGTAAATTAAGTCCATTATTATGCCAAAGGTTGCTCAAGAAAAAAAAATTAGAATTTTCCTCTCCAAGAATTTGTAAATCCCTCTTCAACTGGTTGGAACGGAAATTACAAAATTCCACCCCCTACTGATCTGCAAAATCCACCACTTAAATGGAAATGTTTCCCCTGAGGGTCACAAAGCCCCAGACAGAGCTTGATACTGTGTGCTGTTTCTTCCAAAGTGATGGCCTCTCCTCGGGGACAGGTGCAGTGCTGGGATACCTTAAGGAGAGCATCTAAACAAGCACTTCTTTCACTAAACAAATCAAAGTAACAAAAGAGCACAGCTGGTTCTTCATGAAATCTCCCCCAATGCCATTCTCCTCTCACAGGTTTCTATGTAGAGTCAGGCTTTGGAGCTGTGTGGTCTAATGTAATAACCCCAGCTCCAGGCAGCCTCCATTGAAGATGCATAACACAGCTCCTGTGGCTGAGGAACTGAATTTCTAGTTGTATTTCGTCATCACTGATTAAAACTTAACTTACACAATGCAGGTAAGAGGAAAACTTTTCATTGTGTTTAGAACTATCTGAATATACCGTTTCAATGAAATTTTCTTACATATAAATACAGATCAAGTATTTCCAATGCAATTGTAGTGTCCAAATGGAGCTATACTCTAAGTAGAAATTGTACACCTGATTCAAAAACTTAGTATGAAAAAAGTCAAATATCAAATAAGTAACTTTTAATATTGACTACCTGTTGAAATGATATTATTTTAAATATTTCCAGTTGAACCAAATACATTATGTAAAGTAATTCATCTTTTTCTTTTTACTCTTTTTAAAGTAGCTACTAGAAAATTTTTAATTAGCAGGTGATTCACACTATATTTCTACTGGACAGCACAGTTCCAGATATTCAAAACAGCTTAAACTCTCAGCTTTAAAACTCTTTAATCTTTTTTGTGCCTGGAATCCTATGGAGATCTGGTGAAGACTATTATTATCTCAGAATAATGTGTATAACTGAATAAAATAAAATGTGTTAGAGTACAATGGAAACCAATTATACAGAACTATAATTAGCAAAATATTTTTAAAATAAATTTATAATATAATGATGCTTGTTTCTCAAGGCAATGAAGAACAGTAAGTAAATAGTGGTGAATCTAATAACTACTCTAATTTCTAAGTAGTGATAAGGATAAATTAGAGTGTAATGTGGTATTAAAATAACAGATTCCTACTGATGACAAATTCATGAGTATGGCTTATGCCAGTGCGGTTACCTACATTCATAACTGAAGGAAACGCCAAGTTCAGTTAGAGGTTACTAAAAACGTAACCTCTGATTCCCCTGATTTCTATCCACAGACCTCCTGGGGACCCATGGACTATAGATGAAGACTATTGTTTTAGTATCTGATGAATTCATGAGTCTATCTTTCAAAGATGACCCTCATCTTTAGGACAGCATTTTCCTTGGTTCATTTCTGACAATTTGGTGTTCGTGACTTATAATTCTTGTTTCTGACAACAAACAAACCAATATTATAAGGAAGTGCTTGTACTTATTTTTTTCTAATACTTTTGCTCTGCAGAGGGAACAGGAAGAACAACAAGGAGTATATATAAAAGGGGGGCAGTGTGGGGGACTACATGCCAAAACACAATTCTTTTGAGCTAATGATTAATTTGTGTGTGTCAGAATATTCAGTACCAGAAAGATCACATAAATATCAGTGGCACTTCATATAATTAATTGTACAAAGTACTTCCCACTGTTTATTTTCATTTACAGGCCCTTCTAGTACATTCACTGCATGCAGGCACTACAAATATTAACTCCTTGATCCCTAATACAACCCTATGAGTTGAGCACACTTAGTATTATCCCTTTTCACAGATCAGACAACTGACACTCAGAGAGTTACTTAACTTACACAGGGTTACACAACCAGTTGTCTATGGTATTTTCAAGGAGTCTGCAATACTAAACAAAAACATGGACTCTCAAGACTCTACTCGTTTTTTTTTGTTTGTTTGTTTTTTTGAGTTGGGGTCTCACTCTGTCGCCCAGACTGGAGTGCAGTGGCCGCTCCCGGCCACCGCAGCCTCAACCCGCTGGGCTCCGGCGATCCTTCCACCTCAGCCTTCCGAGTAGCCGGAAATACAGACGCATGCTACCACGCCCGGCTAATTTTTTTTTGATTTATTGTAGAGATGAGGTCTCGCCTGCCCAGGCGGGTCTCGAACCTGCGGGCTCAGGCAATCCACTCACCTCAGCCTCCCAAAAGCACGGGACTCTACTCTTTACAAGCAAGCAAAGGTTACTTTCCCTTCATTCCTACTTACAAATCACTTGCTGAAAAATTAAAACTAGATGAGGTAAGGAAAGCTGCCTTTATACTTTCTGGCCCATTCATAGGCAGATTTCCAAATCAAACCAATCACCTTTCTTTGTGAGGGAAAATAAAGTTCCTCAGTATCCTGGGCAGCTAAAGCTGGGCCTGGCATTTTTTCCATTCTTATCTAAAATTCGCTGCAGGAGAATTTAGGCCCAGTGATAAGGCGAGTTTCTACTTCACCACCCCAGTTTAAGAGAGATTACACACATACTTGGGGATTTAACCAGCAAGAGAAGGACACAGAAACCACCTTCCCTCCAAGTCCAGTCACTATTGACATTTCGTTGCCAGGGCCAAGCAAACTCCACCAGTGTCAGGGGCTGGGCAGGGAGGTGTCATCAGGGAAACCAGCCCTACAGGTGTAGCCAGGGAGGCAGGTGTACAAGGCCACATTCTTTCCTGCACTGAACAAATGAAAGTTTGTCTACCTGCTGTGCAGGGCTGGCAGGGCCAGATAAGCATCTCTCAGACAACAACAGCACAGAAACATTTTAGCTTGTTGCCACTCTGAAACACAGAAAGTAAAATGGTTAAATGGTTTTCACTAAAAGAGAGAAGCCGATAATGTCACAATAACATTTATCTAGAAAGACAATGCTCATTAGGTAAATTTTAACTACAGCGAGAATCCTTAACTACAGTGACAGATACAACTCAATAAACGCTTGTGGCTCTGAAAACCCGGTGCTACCTTTAAAAGGGCTCCTGGACTAATTTAGAAGCTTCATCTTGGCTGTGTGGACTGGCATTCCCTTTCTGAAATGATAGAGTCCCAGTGGTAGCTATAATATTAAATAAAATGACTTCATTTCCTCCAGAGAAATATTTTTACCTCAACCCCCACACTCCAGCACTCAGCTACACAAGACTCCAATACCAAGGGGCAAAAAGTCAGGCCTATTAGGCCTGGATCGTTCTCAGATTAACAACCTTGGGGGAATAATCCTATAAGAAAATATTTTCAAGATTTGGGGTAATAACATTTTTGGGCCAGATGAAATTTGTTAGAGTTTGCACTTTTGTTTCTAAAAGCCTCTGAAGTCATTTGTTTCCCACAGTTTTTCTCAGAAGCTACTTTGTGGGAAAGAAAGCCAGGGTCTAGGCAGCAAGCCAGCCAGAACTGGGTTGCTCTGAAAGAAAGCCAGCCCCCGCCAAGCCGTGGCTAAATGGGCAGCTCTCACCAAGATGGTTAATTTTTTACCTGGGTAGAGCTCTAGGTATTGACATGGAAAATGTCTGTGATATGGCATACGGTAAAACAAGCAAGATGCATGGCAGTGGACTGTGTGACCCCAGCTTTGTTGCTTCAAATTACACAGGAAGATATGCCAAGCAATGAAATGGTCACCTCAAGAGAGAGGAATGAGGGGTGAGGTGTGCTGCCAGGAGGGACGGCAGAGAAATGGCAATATTGTGATAGAAGACATAGACTCAGGACTATATCGCCTCACACTCAGATCTCGGCTTTGCCACTTGTTACCAGAAGAATCTTACTCAAGTTACTTAAACAATTTGTCTCAGTTTCTTCACCTATAGACTAGAGCCCCCAACCCACAAGGCTGCTGTGAAGATTCCAAGCATTGAAAATACGCCAAGTATAGTATGAACTTAGAACAGTGCCTGGCACTGAGAAAGTGACAAATAAGGGAAGATGCTGTTATTTTTGCAATTCTCGCACTGCTGTTCTTAACACGGTGCGTTCACTGTCTCCACTGAGAGACGAAAGAATTGAGACTTAGAGAAATAAAGAACAAGACCACAATCATGCAATGTAATAAGAGACTGTGAGGAGTAATTCATTCTGTTTGTGAATTCAGAGCCCAGCAGCCTTAATCTCTCTCTTATCTGGCTTTCTTTCCTTTCTTACCTACTGAAAGAGAGACAGAGAAGGGAATGGGGTAGAAAGAAAGAAAAAGAGAGGGAAGAGGGAGAAGCAAAGAAAACATACTAGGTATACAATTTTCAAAATTATTTTTTAAAATAGCCTTAACTAATTACAAATGAAATTCCACCAGATCTAACTCTCACTGGCCACATGATAAGGGGCTACTCCCTTTCCAGTCTCCTGGCCTGGCTCACACCTCAATTCCAGCTGTGTTTTGCTAGACAGGACACAGCCAGGGCTCAGAGGGAAGGTACCAAGAACCCACCCAAAATGAAGTGTGACTGATTTTGAGGAGTTTTTTATTTTTATTTTTTGCTTTTTTATTCATTTAGTTTTATTTATTTATTTATTTATTTATTTATTTATTTGAGTGGGAGCCTCACTCTGTCGCCCAGACTGGAGTGCAGTGGCTGCTCCCTGCCACCGCAGCCTCGACCTGCTGGGCTCCGACGATCCTTCCGCCTCAGCCTTCCACGTAGCTGGAACTATAGGTGCGTGCTACCACGCTCGGCTATTTTTTTAATTTTTTTTTATTTTTGTAGAGATGAATTCTCGCCAAGTTGCCCAGGTGGGTTTCGAACCCGTGGGCTCAGGCAATTCACTCACCTCGGCCTCCCAAAGCACAGGATTACAGGCTGAGCCACCGAGCCCGGCTTATTTATTTTTTAATTTTTATTTTAAAGATGTGGAGTACAGTTCAGGGTTAGGTATACAAATGGTCGTTGTACAGGTAAAGTTTGGGCCTAGCTTTGGTCCCCACTTCACCTGGTTTGAGATCAGGTATCCTTATTGATGAAGTGTACCCCTGCCCCTTCCCCCACCCCCAGCAGTTTCCCACTACTGCCAATCCCTTTCTTATAGTATTCTGATAACTGTTCATGTAGCCATAAAGAAGGTCTGCTTATTAATGAGAACATATGGTACTCAGTTATTTGTTTCTGTGATAGATACTGAGTATTACAGACTCTAAATCCATCTAAGTTGCTGTATATAACTCTTTTCGACCTTTTCCTCCCTGAAATGCCTCACAATTTCCCTCAAAAAATTTTTTACCTTGTGCTTCTTATTTTTCTTTGCATCACTTTTCATGTCTAGAATTGCTAGGATTCTCTTTCAAATATTAGAATGATAAGCACTGATCTTTGATGATGCCACCCTCAGTCCCCATGCAACTGCAGAAAAAGGAAAAACAACAACATGGAGGCCTCCAGTCACAATATTTACCCACACTGGAGTGTTTTGTTTGTTTTCAGTGGAGGATGCAGAGAGTTGATAAAGGAAAAACAGAACTCCTCTGTGTCAAAACACAAGCTGAAGATGATTTCCTTCTCCACTGCCTTTGTGTCAAATGCACACAAATCCAGAGCCGCCCTGGGCCCAAGGAGTGTTTATGGTCCTGCTCAGCCATAAACATGCCATCCTTCAAAACAAAAAGAGACACCAGGACGTCAAACAAACAAGGTAGTTCCAGAAAGGATACATCAACTTTTGACGTCTAATGCTCTGAGTGAAATAACTTTGTTTCCCCTAAAAATAAATAAACTAAAATAAATACAGGAGTGTTCCAAAGCAATGCAGCCAGCCACTTCTTCCTGTGACTAAGAGCGACCTCATAACTTCTCTTATCATAACTATGGGCCAGGAAGTAAGTGCTTTTTGGTGGAATGACTGATACACTCTTCATACCAGCTCAGTGAGGAATTTTTAATGACTCCCATTTTGCAGATGAGGAAACTGAGACTCACAGAGATTAAATAACTGTTGGTTCGCAGAGTTTGCCATTGGAATTTGGAGTCTGGTGTGTGAGATTCTGGAGGATGAGGTCTAAGAAGACTGCTCTACGTTTCATCAAGGCCTCAAAATGATCACTCACCGGCCTTCAATCAGGGTTCAAGTTAAACTCATTCAAAGTTTCTGGCTCCAAACATTAGTCTTATTTCAACAAAACATATCAATTTTAAAAATTTTAAGTAGGTATACTTTTGGATGGCTAAAATTAAAAGACTGTGAATACCAAGTGCTGACAAATATTAATGGAAACTCACAGATTGCCAGTAGAAATTGAACTGGATTTTAGCATTTATTCAAATAGTTCAAATGAAACAGGTAGCTTCATATGCTATTGACGGATGTAACAATTTCTCTATAGACATATTCATCAGTGGGTATTTGAATGTAATTGACAAGTGCTCTCTTTTTCCAACTATTTCACTTTTCTGAGGAAATAAAATGTCAGTGCACAACAACGCACATGTGGATTAAAAAAAAGAAATTTAACTGGAATGACTACCTTGGAACTGTTGTCTTCTGTACAACGGCTTGAAATTACTGAAAGTATCTATTGGAATTAGATAAATGCATAGTCTATGATCCAAACTATAATTCCACTCCAGGGCATAGCTCAGAGGAATGAAAATACACATGTACCCAAAGATATGTATGGCCATAATCATAGTAACATTACTCACAACAATCCCAAACTACAAGCAATACAAATGTCATCAAAGTAGGACACATGAGAAAATGGAGATCTATGCATGCTGTAACACTATACAGAAATCAAAATGAATGAGCTATGGCTTCATGCAACATGGACGGACCTCAGTACAACGTTAAGGAAAGGATGCTAGGCACAGGAGAATCCACACTGAGCAAATCCATCTACACAAAGTTCTAAAACAAGCGAAATCATCAATGGGGACAGAGGTCTCCCCTTTGGGGAGAAGGAAGTGAGCCCACAAAAGGCCTTCTTGGTCACTATTATGTTCTAGTTCTGGATTGAGCTGATGTCACCCAGGTGAGTTGACTTTGTGATAACTCATCCATGTGATGGATGGATGTGCTTCTCTGCCAGATGACCTTCTTCTCAAAAAAAAAAAAAACAGGACATTCATAAAACCTTGAAGTCTAAACCATGTTTTTGAGGCTTGCAAAGGAACAACTAGGTACAATATAAGACACAATAGCAACATGGAACCAACTATGCTGCCCATCAAAACTGAACTGGATTTTTTTAAATGTGGTATATATACATGATGGAATATTATGCAGCCATAAAGAAGAACAAAATTATGAACTTTGCAGCAACTTAGATGGATTTAGAGTCTGTAATACTCAGTGATCTATCACAGAAACAAAGGACGGAGTACCACATGTTCTCACTCATGAGCAGACCGTGAACATTTACCATAATACAATAAGAAAGGGGTTGGCAGTAGCAGGACACTGCCAGGGGAGGTGAGGGGGCACATAACATCAATAGGGGTACCTGATTTCAAACCAGGTGAGGTAGGGACCAAAGGGAAGCCCAAACTTTACCTGTATGATGAACACTTGTATACCTAATTCTGAAGTGTACCCCACATCTTTAAAATATAGATAGATAGATAGACAGACAGACAGAGACACTCTTAACTAGTTCAGTATTCTTAACATGCAGGAACTCTATGGAGACATCACCTTGGCCCCCAACATTCAACTCAGCTGTATTTTAAACAATATTTATACTCAATGAAGACCTGCATATCGTGTCATCAAAAAGACACATGCAAACCACCTCAAGAAGAAACTCACATGCACTGCACCTAGGGTTTATTGCAATGGCAAAGTCATTGCATGTCCTGATACAAAATAGACCAAGACTCGGTGAAAACTGAGAATTCTCTGCAGTGGCTACTTGGAGAAGTTGGGATCAGCCTGGTCTTAAATGTCATTCTTCACAGAGTAGACTCACTTCCAACAGTCATACAAAAGGCCACAAAGCTCTGGATGATACAGCCCAAGTATCTGAAGTAAAGAGCTGATGCTCATGGTACTGATGAACAAGAATATACATCTATCCCTCGGCCAATGTACAAAGAAATCTAGTGCTTCTCACTACAACCAAGGCCAAAGCAAAAATAAGGTCTCAAACTCCTTGGAAGCCTCCAAAAGTCATGGTAAAACTGAAAGATACAAATCCTGGGACTTGGAACTAGCTTGGTTTGCCTCATTTGGTTAAGTTTTAAAAATATCTCAGGCTTAGCCTGGCTCAGTGGCTCAGCCTGTAATCCCATGCTTTGGGAGGCTGAGGTGAATGGATTGCCTGAGCCCGCGGGTTCGAGACCCGTCTGGGCAACTTGGCGAGACCTCATCTCTACAATAAATCAAAAAAATCAGCTGGGCATGGTAGCGCAAGCCTGTAATTCCAGCTACTTGGAAGGCTGAGGTGGAAGGATCACCGGAGCCCAGCAGGTTGAGCCCAGTGGCCACTCCCGGCCACTGCACTCCAGTCTGAGCGACAGAGTGAGACTCCAACTCAAAAAAAAAAAAAAATCTCAGGCTTATCTCAAGCACGACTGTTTAATTCAACACAAAGAACATCACTTTTCTCCCCATTGATTCTCCAGGGGAAGATGCTATGTCTGTGCACAGTAGGTGCTTAATAAAGTCTTAATGGGCAAATGAATAAATTGTCTTTTAAAACCAACCATAACAATAGAAACAAGCACCCTTCTGTTCTTCTCAAACCAATGAACACAGCCCTGTACATTTCAGGAGCGATCTAAACTCGCCCCAGATGGGTTTCTAACCAGCCAAACTGATTTTCCTTTGTGCCTGGATTCTCCACATGGAAAACCTCCCAGAAAGATTTGACTAGATAGATAAGAAAAAAGTGATGTCTAGACAAATCTGCTTTTAGCCTTAGGCTGGGCAAACCTCCAGCTATTTTGCTGAACCTCGTATAACCAAGTCATAGTTCACATTGCACAGATTCCTCACCAGGGTTTTGACATCTTGGGAGAAGACAGCTGGGGGCAAGAGTGGGCAGACATCTGACTATAGAGTGGTTTCTAACAAACCAGTAAGTACAAACAGTTCCAAGAAGACTAGGATGACACTGGTCCCTGTGGTCACCAAACAAAAAGGAGGTCTGAACTATGGAAAGAAACCAAAGGGGCAAAAAAGTGCCTATATCATAATCACAATATTTTATCCTAATTTTATCCTAAAATCAGAGAGGAAAAAATCAGCCAGGTTCAAAACTGGAATTACAAATCTCATTGTCCACACAAATTATACACAAGATTTCCCTTGAGCAGAACCGGGCAGAGGTGAACTCTCAGTACTCGTCCCTCATTTCAACTCTTCTTACTTCTTCCCCACCCTAACTTCCCCATCCTTGCTCCTATGTGACCACAAAGGAAAATAATTCTATGAAATGAGGGTATTGTTATTTTTATTTGAGTCAGGGTCTCACTCTGTCACCCCACAGCTCATCACAACCTCAACCTCCAGAGCTCAGGCAATACTCCTGTCTCAACCTCTGGAGCAGCTAGAACTACAGACACACACCATCATGTCCCATGAATTTTTTTGTAGAGATGATGTTTCACTATGTTGCCCAGGTTGGTCTCAAACTCCTGGGCTCAAGCAATCCTCCTGCCTTGGCCTCCCAAAGTGCTGAGATTACTACAGGCATGAGCCACCGCTCTCAGCCTGAGAAATGAGTTTTAATGCCCCTGATACATAGACTCTTTCCTTGTCTATTAATAACAAATCACTTTTATTCACTTTCCATACCTTGGCTCTAAGTTGTAAATTCATTTGTCTTTTCCATGCCAGGTAGCACAGAGCACGGGCCAGCCAGTCAAGGCAGGCATGCAAATACTGACAGGCAAAATGGATAAATAAGTGAACTAGGTTTCTTTTATGCTTTGAACATGAAATCCTGGAATAACCTTTTGAATGATCATAACACCTTGCTTCTAGGGACAAGATAGGAAGAAGGAGCGGAGCACTCTTGTTTTCACCTGGTATACCCCTGCAACAGGCTATTCCACTTACTGAGATGCATCACAGGTAGGACAAGCAGCCAGGAAACTAACTAGTCTCTGTCCGGTCCAAGAATAATTCAACACAAATCTATAGAAATAAATGTCACCTTGAGCTTGGGACTACCTATCCACAATGCATTTACGCTCAACTCTTTGAATTCATTCAGTTATTCATTCCATCCCTTCCTAGGTAGTAACTGCTACTGTTATCTTCTGTTCTTTTCTCTCTTTTGGGGGCGGGGTGTCTCACTGTGTCACCCAGGCTGGAATGCAGTCGTATAATCCCATCTCAACTGCAGCTTTGACTTCCTGGGCTCAGGCAACCCTTCTGCCTCAAGAGCTGGGACAACAGGTCCCACACCTGGCTTATTCATTAATTTTTTTTTGGTAGAGATGAGGTCTCACTAAGTTGCCCAGGCTGGTCTCAAACTCCTGGGCTCAAGCAGTTCTCTCACCTTAGCTTCTCAAAGTACTGAGACTATAGGTGTGAGTCACCCATAAATGGCCTGCTGTTATTTTCAACTCAAGTTCTTTATGCAACACCGAACATGCATGACTGAACTGTACACTCTTAGCACTGAATAAATGACCTGGATCATAAAGATTCCTTATGTAAATTAAGAAAAAAATATAAAACAAAAAAAATCCACTGAAAAGTAATTTGTGCATTTAACATAGCTGAAACACAAAAACACCTTTAAATAGATGCTATGCTGGGTATCTCAGGAAATAATATTAAAATAGAGCCCTTTTGGAGATACCAATGAGATTTTTTTTTAAAAGGTCTAGTGCCTGGGTAGTACATTCCAAAGACCCTCTACAGAGAACAGGGATCTCCATATTCAGAGCAGTCAGGAGCTGAACTGATACCGCAGAACCACTTCCATTCATGTCATTTTACATCTTCCAGAAAACAAGCTTTCCAATAGACAGACTCCATTCCTCTTCCCCCTGACCTTCCTGTCAGGCTTCCCTTCATAAAATGTCTGCCAGATCAGCATCATGAATGTTCCATTGTGCCGGGAAGAAAGAAGCTTACAGCAAATTGCTTGGTGAGAGCTAAGAGTTTGGGAGCCACCTGAGCAATCAGCTAAGTGACTTGGAAAAGGTTCTGTTTCCAATTGGGACAGTTTCCATGATTTGACTTGGCATGATATTTATAAAGAGGTGGTTTGTCTTCTTCTATCTTTCTTATATCAGTCGTCTCAGGATAAGAAGAAAGCATATTTGGCTTGTTTGTTCTCACGAACATTACTCTGAATACTATTCCGGTGTATTCAAGTTCTTTCAGGAGTTATACATACATACACACACAAAACAAAAGTACTTTTCTTTTCTTTTCTTTTTTTTTTTTTTTTGAGTCAGAGTCTCACTCTACTGCCTAGACTGGAGTACAGTGGCATGCTCACAGTCACTGCTGTCGCAACCTGTTGGACTCAGGCAATTCTGCCTCCGCCTTCCAAGTAGCTGGAACTACAGGCATGTGCCACCACGATCAGCTAATTTTTTAACTTATTGTAGGGACGAAGTCTCACTATGCTGCCCAGGCTGGTCTCGAACCCCCGGGCTCAGGCAATCCTCTCACCTCTGCCTCCCAAAGTGCTGGGATTACAGGCGTAACCTACCATACCCAGCCTACAAATGTGCTTTTCAACTCAGTTATTTAAGAAGATGAGCTTTGTTACATCAAAATGTCTACTAGAAAATCATGATACAATGGGCAGAGGTTAGGTTTTATCTCATGAGCAGGAAGAAAAAAAGTTAAAAGAATATCCATGTTTTTAAAAAAATACTGTAAATAAGATAATGAAAAAATACTACAAATAAAATAATTTGTTCAAAGAGTTTTGCCACTAAAATAATTACAACCTAGCTGGGCTCAGTGGCTCAGCCTGTAATCCCGCCCTTTGGGAGGTTGAGGTGAGTGGACTGCCTGAGCCCGCGGGTTCGAGGCCCACCTGGGCAATTTGGCAAGAACCCATCTCCACAATAAATCAAAAAATTAGCCGGGCGTGGTAGCACGCGCCTGTAGTTCCAGCTACTTGGAAGGCTGAGGCGGAAGGATCACCGGAGCCCAGTAGGTTGAGGCTGCGGTGGCCGGGAGCGGCCACTGCACTCCAGTCTGGGCAACAGAGTGAGACTTCGACTCAAAAAAAAAAAAACAAAAAACTTAATGCAGTAGAACAGGCAGTTCTAACTTTACCATATGACTTATTTTATAACTTTAAAAGAGCCCTATACAAAGCCTTTAATATTTTATTTCAATCTCCACAACAATCCTAAAAGAGAGAAACAATTCCCTAAGAACAGAGAGCTTTGAGCTTGTTTTATAAATCTGTTTATCTCAAGATCTGGCACAATACCAGGGATAGAGTAGGTACTTAATGAAATTAGTTGACTGAAGGTGAACACTCTTTCATATGCAGCTCATAATGCTTAAGAAACTTATCAGAGACCACAAGGTTGGCGAGTGACTAAGTCAATCTTCCGTGACAGGTAGTGAGTTGGATTCCTGAATCCTGCCATGAAACCACTCTGTGAGTCTGGTCATTCTCACATTATTTTTGAGTGGCAGGCCAGGCACAGAGGCCCGCACCTGTAATCCCAGCACTTTGGAAGGCCAAGGCAGGAGGATTACTTGAGCCTAGGTGTTTGAGATCAGCATGGGCAACGTAGTGAGACCTCATCATCAACATTAGCCAGGCATGGTGGCACACGCCTGCAGTCCCAATTACTGGGAAGGCTGAAGCGGAAGGATTGTGTGAGCCCAGATCAAGGATGCTGTGAGCCCTGATTGTGCCACTGCACTCCAACCTGGGAAAAAAAGTAAGACCTTGGATCAAAATGTTAAAAAGAGTGTTTACATAATCCCATGGTATCATGTCCCTGCAAGGAGGAAGCTATAAGCCATCATTCTGCAAACTGAGAAACAAACACACTTTTAACCCATTAAGCACAGCCAACTGCCCTGCCCTGTCTTTCAATATCCTTTCACTGACTCATTCACAATGTACCTCTGCCCTCAG
Organism: Carlito syrichta; assembly: GCF_000164805.1. NCBI lineage: Eukaryota > Metazoa > Chordata > Mammalia > Primates > Tarsiidae > Carlito > Carlito syrichta. Next base: position 1,566,259 of record NW_007259586.1, on the reverse strand, counting down.
ATATTACCTTAGTATCAGAGATCCACAGGGAAACCAAAAGACCATTCAGACTTGAGAAAAGCCAAACTACTGACCTGGTGAAAGAAAGCTCATCTGAAATCACCATGACATTCCAAACAAGCACTTATATCCCTGGGCCAGAGAGTGAAAGAATCAACAAGCGAGAAGAACTCTCCACAGAGCAGGGGCATGAGTCACTGGTTCCTTTCTTATAGAGATACAAAGAAAGGAATATCCTTTTATACATTTTTTTTAAATGGCTGGGCCTGGTAGCTCATGCCTGTAATCCTAGCACTTTGGGAGGCCGAGTCAAGAGAACTGCTTGAGTCCAGGAATTCAAAACCAGCCTAAGCAATATAAAAAAATTTTTTTAGCCGGGCTTGGTGGCTCAGCCTGTAATCCTGCTCTTTGGGAGGCCGAGGTGAGTGAACTGCCTGAGCCCCCAGGTTCGAGACCCGCCTGGGCAACTTGGTGAGACCTCATCTCTACAATAAATCAAAAAAATTAGCCGGGCGTGGTAGCACGTGCCTGTAATTCCAGCTACTTGGAAGGCTGAGGCAGAAGGATCACCGGAGCCCAGCAGGTCGAGGCTGTGGTGGCCAGCAGCATTCCACTGCACTCCAGTCTGGGCGACAGAGTGAGACTCCAACTCAAAAAAAAAAATTGTTTAAATTAGCTGGGCATGGTGGCACACACCTGTAGTCCCAGTTACTGGGGAGACTGAGGCAGAAGGATCACTTGAGTACAAGATTTCAAGCTTGCAGTGAACTGGGATCATGCCACTGCACTCCAGCCTCGGTAACAGAGTGAGACTCTGTCATTAAAAACATACAAACAAAAAACAAAAAAACTGTCTTATTTGCTCCCATTCCCAGGGCTCCATGAATTATCAATAAGTTCTCACAAGTACATAACTGGTTCACCATCTACTCCCTTCCAATCCTCAGGTTGTCTAGCACTAATTCCACTCAGACAGTTTTTTTAGCAACTGCACACCTTTATCTCCCTGAACAGAATCCGTAAGAATCATGCAACTCCTCAGACTTATCCTGGATTCACTTTCAGGAGATTCCCTGAAGATGCCCCTTTCTGATGATGTTCCTCAGCCTTATGAAGCCAGCCCCAAGACTGACAGATATACAGTACCCATTTTGTGAATGTACAGGCCACACACAAAAATGGAAAGAATTCCGATAAGAAACTCTTTTGGGAACTGTACGCATCCAACTCACCGACTTCTCGGTGCTGATGATACCAAGAACTGCTTCATAAAGATAAGCACACTTGGCCAAAGCCCCAAGGCAAAATTAGGTTTGCTCTAAAACCTTCCAAACAGGCCAGAATCTACTGCATGTATTTTTCTTAGCCAAGAAGCAGATGTAAAGTGTAAACGACTTTCCATTGGTTACCTTCGAAACAGATGCAACTGCTTGGTAAATGTTCCCTCTGCCCAGAGCATCCACTGTCAATAGAGACCAGACATACAAACTCTAAGGATCATTTGGTTCAGTGCTTAAATGAAATTCCATAGTGGGTACCCCAGTCTCATGACTTTAGTCACATATGGGTACACTTCTTCTATTTCACTTCAGCCTTTTTTTTGTTTTGTTTGAGTTTGAGTTTGAGTCTCACTCTGTTACCCAGACTGGAGTGCAGTGGCCGCTCCTGGCCACTGCAGCCTCGACCTGCTGGGCTCCGGCAATCCTTCCGCCTCAGCCTACCAAGTAGCTGGAACTACAGGCGCGCGCTACCACACCCAGCTAATTTTTTTATTTATTGTAGAGAT
>NW_007259586.1:1550118-1564453 GCF_000164805.1 Carlito syrichta | reverse complement strand
CCTCGGCCTCCCAAAGCACTGGGATTACAGGCTGAGCCACCGAGTCCGATCCACTTCAGCCTTTTGAAACCACTTCCTTTTAATGTAATTAAAAGTATTTTAAATAGGAACTTCATATTACCTCTATAAGAGTTCATACACGTCGGGCTCGGTGGCTCAGCCTGTAATCCCGCGCTTTGGGAGGTTGAGGTGACTCCCATGGGTTTGAGACCCGCCAGGCAACTTGGTGAGACCTCATCTCTACAAAAAAATCAAAAACTAGCTGGGCGTGGTAGCGCGCGCCTGTAGTTCCAGCTACTTGGAAGGCTGAGGCGGAAGGATCGCCGGAGCCCAGCAGGTTGAGGCTGCAGTGGCCAGGAGTGGCCACTGCACTCCAGTCTGGGTGACAGAGTGAGACCCCAACTCAAAAAAATAAAGAGTTAATACACAACCATCTGCCATAAAAGGTAACTAAAAGTAAAAAAACAATGAAAGCAAAATGTTGCCTTTAAAACTATGGTCTCTCAATGAGGGAGATGATGTTAGGGAGTACTGAAGACCTATTAACACCTAATGGAGACTTATTTGATGTAATCTCATGAACTGAGACAGAATTAATGGAAAAGAGGAACAAATGTGAATTGAGGCAGGACCTCAAGTGAGAAGAGAAAATCTAAAGGCTTTGCTTCACCCTCCTCTTTACATTGCTTACTATGGGCAACTTCTCAGAGACATAAGATGGTATCAAAGTCACAACTTCTACCCTAAAATGACCAATAGGGGTGTGGCTTCTCCTCAAAACATCTACATAGCCAGGCTCGGTGGCTCAGCATATAATCCCAGCACTTTGGAGGCCGAGGCAAGTGGATTGCCTAAGCCCGCAGGTTCGATACCAGCCCGGGCAACTTGGCAAGTCCTCGTCTCTACAATAAAATTTACAAAATGAGCCTGCAGTTCCGGCTACTTGGAAGGCTGAAGCAGAAGGATCGCCGGAGCCCAACAGGTTGACGCTGGGGTAGCCGTTGAATGTGCGACAGCACTCCAGCTTGGGCAACAGAAAGAGGAAAAAAATCTACGTATGTATAAGACAGAGTCAGTAGGCATATTTATTTCTATTTCTTAACCTTTTTTCCACAAAAGATTTTGGACAGCAAACTAGGAGTAATTTTCTAGCATCTCAGATATTAAAGTTGACAAATAATGGTACACCCAAAACATCCTATGGTAATCACTATCCAGCTGGTCAGCCAGAGCCCAAACAGCAAAAGGACTCTGAACTGGGAAATGCTAATAAAGAGAAAGTACCTTAACAAGCTACAAGAAATTGCAAGGTGTTCTCTCTTCTGCAAGATCGACCATAAATAGCTCAAAGTTATACCCAAGTATTAAAACCTGAGGTGCTTCTATCTGTTTCCCAGGTTTTTTTCTTTTCTTATTTTGTGTGTTTTTTTTTTTTTGCTCTGTTGCCCTGACTGGTCTCTAACTCCTGGGTTCAAGCAATCCTCCCACCTCAGCCTCTTGAGTAACTGGGACGACAGACACACGCCACCATCCCCAGCTAGATAAGTTTTCTCAACCACAGAAATTTCTGCCACCTTATGGAATCCTGAAGTTTCTGGACCTTATGACTGACTTAAAAGAAAAGGCAAAAGCCTGAGAATTATGGCCATTGAAACAAAGACAGATTTGTGATCAAACCCCACTGCTGCCAATTACTAGGTATCAGTTTGTTCATCTACAAATGGGGACGATCTGCTTAAGGTGGTTTTGAAGATCAAATGAGGCTATGTACATAAAACACCAGGCATAGAGTTGCTTCTCCCTAAAGTCCATAAAATGTAATAAATTAGTGTTTTTTAAATCCACGAAATCGCTATTACTTAACACTATCTGGTATGTATGAAACTGTTAATATGTAGTAGCCTCTGTTTTAAATGCTGGACACCTATGAAGTTGACATTCTCGTTACTTCCATTAAACAGATGAGAACACTGAGGCACAAAGAGGTTTAGCAATTTGTCCAAAGTCACAGGGTTAGTAAACAGCAGAGCCTGAATTCTAACCCAAGCAACCTGGCTCCATAGTGCATATTCCTCATTACCTGTGCCACAGTGTCTATGAAATGCCAGCGAGACATCACAGAAAGAGCCCAAAGTGATGGGTAGAGGGTTGGACAGATGCATAGGAATGAAATAAAACAAATACAAGCAAATGTCAATGATGTAATATAAACAGTGGCCATACAGGTATTTGCTATAAAATTCTTTCAACTTTGCTGTATGTTTAAAATTGTTCATAATACAACATTGGGAAGAGTGGAAGGAAAAGCCCAATATGTCACTTTCTCCTTAAAAACGGAAGAGCACTCAAGAGATAGGCCAATAATGTCAGGGTGAAAGAATTTCCCCACCCTCGCCTGTCCTCTTCCCTTAAAAAGTATCCCAGTTAAATCCGATAAGCCACAGAATCAAATTACAGGGTGCCCCAACTGGGGTCTATGGCTGGGGGGAAAAAAGAAGAAAATGGGCTGTAAAACTGGGTCCTCTGCCAGCTGCGCCAGAGAAGCCATCTCCCCACTGAAAGTGTTAATGGAAATGCCAGGCCAAAGCAGTCAACTGGAAACCATTTCTTGACACTATACAAACAGATACAGCTTCTAAAATGGTAAAGAGTGTCTTGGTCCAACCAGGCCTATCTTTAAGTACTGGCAAACACCCAAGACAAGTTAACAGATTCCAACTTCCCGGGCTCTACAGATGAATACCAGCTCTTAAAAGCCTCCCAGGGAATGAAAAGGAGGGCAGCTTGAGAAAAGGGATTTCACCTACTTTAATCTGAGCCAGTGATTAAAAGGGGTGAGTAGGGTGAGTGTGCCCACCCCTAGGGGCCAAAGAGGAAATTCAGACAGTGCTTTCAAAGGGGACAGGTCTGTATCTTTCAAGAAATCTGTGAGCAGTATTCTACAGACTTTGATGAGTAAACTCTTAAACTGAAGGCTTGACAGTTTCTAGTCTGAGTGTAGGGTAGGAAGGGAAATTGAGGGAGAAATGGGAAAAAAAGATGGTAAGAAAATAAGGGGATTAAATTTGAGGCATGTTCACATATAGTTGGTAAAAGTGAAAAGTGGTGCATTTTTTGAAAGGACAACTTAGCAATATCTAATATAAACATAAAATGTACCTACCTTTTGAACCAAAAGGTCTACTACTGGGATTTTATTATATTAATATAATTAGATGTGCATAAAGAGTAAGGTACAAGGATATATTACTCATTACAGCATTATTTGTAAAAACAAAAAGCTGGAAAGAACCTTAATGCTCATCAACAAAGGGCTGGTTACATTAATTATGTTAGAACACTGATTCAGGTCAGGCATGATGGTTCATGCCTATAATCCCAGCACTCTGAGAGGTTGAGGTGGGAGGATTGTTGGAGCCCAGGAGCTTAAGACCAGCCTGAACAACATAGTGAAACCTAGGCTCTACAAAAAAAATCGTTTAAAAATTAGGCCAGGCACATTTGCTCAAGTCTGTAATCGCAGCAACATGGGAGGCCAAGGTGAGAGGATTGCCTGAGCCCACAGGTTCAAGATCAGCCTGAGCAACTTGGCGAGATCTCATCTCTACATTAAAAAGAAAAAAATTGCTGGGCATGATAGTGCGCACCTGTAACTCCAACTACTTGGAAGACTGAGGCAGAAGGATCGCCTGAGCCCACCAGGTCAACACTAGGGTGGCTGTGAGCATGCCACTGCACTCCAGTCTGAGCAATAAAGTGAGACTCGAATCCAAAAAAAAAAAAAAAATTAGCCAGGTGAGGTGGGACACCTATAGTCCCAGCTACTTGGCGGGGTGGGAAGGGCTGAGGAGGAAAGATTGCCTGAGTCCAGGAGGTCAAGGATTCAGTGACTTGTGATCTTGTCACTGTACTCTAGGCTAGATGACAGAGTGAGACCCCAACTCAATAAAAAAAAAGAACACTGATTCAAAGGTAAACTCCAAGTCACTGAAAACAATGAAGACAATCTTGCTGTTGATGGGAAAAGAGCTCTAAAGATATAGTTGCAAATATTAAGTGGAACAAATAAGGAGAAACGGATATATGCCTATGACTAAAAAAATAGTGTGTATACATATTATACATACTCTATGTATAATATGTATACACTATATTTTTTAAAGGAGGGAGGGAGGAAGAAAGAAAAAGGAAAGAGGAAACAGAATACACCTGTGTATGTATAAATACTTCTGGAACAAGAAATTGTTCAAGGCAGTTCCATCTGGGAAGAACTGGAGAAGTCAGGAGATTAGAGACTTTTCACTCTACAATCATTTGTGCTGTTTGAATGTTTTTATTCTACACATATAGTCCTTTTTCACTGTAAGTGAAAGTAAATTCTAAACCTGACCATTTGAAATAATATTTGATTCATAGGGAATACAACAACTTATTTGGAATTGAGTCATAACATCACTATAAGCTTGCTGAAACTAAATTCTCATAGTGTACCAGACATTTCATGGGACGATTTTAAATGTAAAGTATGCTGGGCGCATATTTGTATACCCAGTTTTACATGGGATATATTAAAAGAAGAAATCGCTAAATAATTTGCTGTATTAGGAATACTGAGTAAAAGGCTAACTCCCAGCTCAAAATAATTTAAGTGAAAGAGTAAAGTTCTTAACATACTGAAGTCCTTGACAGAACCCAAGCAAAGAACTGAGGCTAGTCTCAGAAACAAGGGAAGTGGAAACTCAACCCCCCATCAGGAGTCTCTCTACATTTGTGGTTCATTTTCTCTCCCCGTGCACTAGCTTCTTCCATGGCAGAAAACATGGCTTCCAGCTCCCAGTCCTTATCTGTACCTTTTTTTTTTTTTACCAGGAGCAGGAATATTTCTCAAGCTTGGAATTACTGACATCTGGAGTCATATGGTTGTATGTTGGGGGGGGGGTGAGAGAGTGCTGTCCCATGCATTGTAGAATGTCTCTCAGCATCACGGGCCTTTCCTCTTCCTCCTTCTAGTTGTGATCACCAAAAAAATCTACAAACATGGTCAAGTGTTTTCTGTGGGGATAAATGGCCACTGGCCTGAATGGGAGAAACTGAATGGCTCGTTGATCCGCCTTCCTAAGTGTTGAGGAAGGGCTCTGATTGCCTAAGTTGTTGGTAAACCTGGCCAAATAAACTACAGTAAGCTCACACTCACATGGTGACTCCTTAATAGGTTTGTGGCTCAAGGAGAGAGTAGCTGCTCTTCACAACTGCTATATGGCTTTCTCTAAGCCCCCTAAATCAGCACTGTCCAACAGAACTTTTTGCAGTGATGGAAATGTTCTATATCTGTGCTGTCCAATACAGTAGCCACTAGCTACGCGCGACTATTAAGTACTTAAAATGCAGCTGTTACTGAAGAACTCCATTTTTGAAAATTTTATTTGACTTTCTCTAATTTAATTTAAATAGACACATGTAACAAACTACTGGCCACCTAGCAGAAGAGCGTGTCTTAAGTATTGAAAGAATTCAGGGTCCTTTAGAGCAACTGTTAGCACACAGTAGGCACTTAAGTATTCGCTGAATAAATGGGTATGATTGGACTCCATCTAGGTTAGTGAAGATCATTAAACCAGCTCAGATGGTTTTATTCACATGAAAAATGGGAACTCAGTGACAAAGAATCAAGAAAATGGAAGCAATCCAGTGTCCATTGGCAGATGGAAAGATAAACAAAATAAGGGTGTACATATAGTAGAATATTATTCGGCCCTAAAAAGGAAGAAATTTTGACAGATGCTACAATGTAGATAATCTTGAAGACATTATGCTAAGTGAAATAAGCCAACTGCAAAAAGACAAATACTATATGATTCTACTTACATGAAGAACCTAGAGTAATTAAATTCATAAAGATGGAAAGTAGGTGGCTGCCCGGATATAGAGGTAGAAGTAATGGGTGTTAGAAGTATAAAAGCAGGGGGAATCTAGAGATGGATGATGGTGATGACAATGCGAATGTAATTAATACCACTATACACTTAAAAGTGGCATTTAAAATGGTAAATGTTATGTCAGATATATATAGGTATATAAAGAATACGTACACCCTTATTTTGTATATCTATATAGATATTCTTTATATATCTATATATCTGGATAATATATAGATATATAAAGAATCAGGAAAGCTTAATATGGCAAAGTAGACTGAACCATTACTCGTGATTTCTTATACTGCCCGAGTACTCCGGAAATAAATGGAACAGATCAGAACCTAACCCCACACTCTGGACTAAGACCACCCAGCTTACGCCCTGACCAGTGGCTGAGAAAAAGACATCTTTGTTATTGCAGGTTATGGGTTTGGGGGGAGTTTGTTACACAGCATGTTTATAGCAAGAGCTATGGAATTAAGTCTCAATGATCATGGCTTTGCCACCAAGAGAATATTTTAAAAATAATGAATACTTGCCATGGGGTACTTAAGGATTGGCTGTATCCTAGAATTATTGAAAACAAGTCATTTTAACAATATAAAGCTATGAACTGAATTTTTATGAATCGTTATTTAAAAGACTCACTAGGCCTTGAAGAAGGTGGGGCAATGTGGAACTGTGCTTCATTCCTCAAGGGGCTACCGCTTATGGTCTTAAGTGATGTTGAACCTGAAGAAAACAAATCCTGGCACCTCTCATAATTCATTACCATCCCTGGAGACCATCTGATTTAAAAAGGACCCAATTTGAAATGCTCCCTGAAGCACTTCAGGCCTCAGCATTCTTAACATTTTTCCTTTCAGCAGTCCCGGGCAGTCACTCTGAGCTGGCAGCCAGCATATTCTACTGTCTGAGACCCTTCACCCAGAAAGAACATAAAATCTGCATCCAAATCAAGCACATACTTTTTATGTAATTCAAAGAAAACAAACCATGAGCAATCTGAGGACTCACGGGAGCCCTGTCATCATCCACACAAAGACTCCTGAAGCTGTCTCAAGCACATCATGGCTTCCACAAGAGGCAGAAGCCTTCCTGCATCCTGCTGGGAGAAGCCTTCCCAATTCCTCCCAGACCAGCTGCCCTGGGCTTTAACTGGCTGCACTTCCCTCCATTTCTGTACCAGTGACAAAGGAGTTGGGATTTTTTTTTTCCCCCAAAGAGCAAACTTCTTACCCTGCTATGCCCCAAGCTCAATAGAGCTTCCTCTTAAGCACATTCAATAATCTTGCTGCACCCCAGCAAGAAGGAACAGAAAGAAAATCCAAAGGCAATGAGAGGGATAGCAAATGGGAGCAGACTATTCCCAGGGTTAAGAAGGAAGATGCTCAGCCAAGGCTTCCTCAGGTTCACCTCTCACCAGTGTTGAAGCATAACTGATCCCCACTTCTGCCTCCTCACATTACAAAGCAGTTTCCATCCCTTATTTGGAAAACCAACAGGGACAGAGATAACAGACAAGAGGTCCACACACATTAGCAATAGAGAAAGAGGTAGATGGGAGAAGACCATGGAAAGAGAGATTTATGAGGGAAGGCCATTGTGGCCAATTCAAATTGCTAACTATTGTGGAAAAGGAGCAGAAATAGATTAGAAAAATGTTCAGCAAAAGATGAGATGCTGCTGCTTAACTGATTACACCCTGAAAGTTTTAAACATTTTCTGATGCAGTACCGTTCCAATGTCTAACATAAACATTTGCTTCTTATTTTAAAAGCATACACATGTCTTTATTTAAATTATAAACAAACTCTTTAGTTTAATTAGATGTTCTTTTTCACTTCATTTCTATTATGTAACCTCTACCTGGTGGTAGGCATACCTTTACTTGATTGGAACCATTTTGTTTCCCAGTTTTCATTTGCAGTTGCAAATTACAGTATATTTTTGTTAAGCCCTCTATTCTGGTATTTCCTATTCTTTTTTATTATTTTCATCACCTTTGTAAAGGAAGTAGGAAGAAGTTCCTTTGGGTTACACAGAATCCAATAAAATACTCCATTTAGGTCAGGCATAGTGGTTCACACCTACAATCCCAGCACTTTGGGAGGGGGCAGTGAGAGGACTGAGTCCAGTAGTTTGAGACCAGCTTGGACAACTTGGTGAGACCTTGTCTTTACAATAAATAAATAAAAATTAGCCAGCATGGTCGCGCATGCCTATAGTTCAAGCTACTTGGAAGGCTGAGGTGAAAGGATTACCTGAGCCCAGACGGTCAAGACTGCAGTAGCTATGATCATGTGACTATACTCTAGCCTGGGCAACAAAGTAAGACTCTGACTCAAAAGAAAAAAAGATACCCTATTTAAAATTTTGACTATTGCAGTCCTCATGAAATTCTAATATAAGTTTGGCCAAACCATGGTTTAAAATTTCTGTGTACACACAGCAAACAGTGCAAGTGACTGTGTCCTAGCTGAATTATAAATTCCTGAAGCATGGTACTATGTGTCGGTATGCAAGCATATTCACGTATATGCAACAACATAACTAGAAGCTGAGATCTGAGTTTGAAAGTCACCTCCAACTCTTACTGGTTTTTGGACTTTGTACTAACTAACTGCTCTAAATCTTAGTTTCATTTTCCATAAGCTAGAGATAATAATTATAGTACCTTGGAAATATTAATAAAAGAAATGTACATAAACTGCCTAGCACAGAATTTGGTCTAGAAAAGCACTCCATCAATATTAGTATTTATTATCGATTTGGTTCAAGTCTCAGTTTCTTTCTCAAATTCCTTAGCACCTTTTCATTTTCAGGAAAATTCATACAATCAGGGGAAAAAATGTAAACAATTTAGATAAACAATGCATTAAAGCATTACACAATATATAAATACTGATGCCATAAAATATATTTTGCATTAATTTCATCTAAAGTTCATTTTTATAGTATACACCAAATAATGGTTTAAATAGATTTTGATTGTTTTGTTTGAAGCTAGCATGAAGAAAAAAAAAGATACAGACAAATAAACACTTTTCTTTATATATTTACTTCTAAAATTCAAATTTAATCCTAGGAAAAGGACAAGGTAGAATTCAAGTCTTGTTTTTCTTGATAAAACCAGACATTTTGCTCCTTGAGAGCACAGATTGTGAAAATCATCATAGCATCCTAATTACCAAGCACTGTTCCTGAGACATAATAGGCCTTCAGAGATTTGTCAAAAGAATGAAGAGTGAAGAGGAAGAAAGGGAGGGAGGGAGGGTGGGAAGGATTAACTGAACTGATGTTGCCAATGTGTATCAGTCATCTATTGCTATGTAACAAATTATCCCAATCTTATAGGCTTCAACAACATTTATTATCTGACAGTTTCTATGAGTCAGGAATCTAGGACTAACCTAGCTGGGTGGTTCTGGCTCAGGCTCTCTCACACCTTTGCAGTCAATGTCTTAGGGAGCTGCAGTGATCTACAGCTAGATGGGTCTGGAGGGCACTCTTCCAAGTTCACTCTCATGGTTGTCAACAGGAACTTCAGTTCCTCACTCCCCAGAGTGCTGCTCACAACACAGCTTCCCCAAGAGCCAGGGATGCAAGAGAGAAAAAGAGGGTTGGGCACAGCGGCTCATATCTGTAATCTCAGCACTCTGGGAAGCTGAGGCAGGAGGACTGCTTGAGTTCAGGAGTTCGAGACCAGCCTAGGAGACATAGCAAGATTTCGTCTCTACCAAAAAAAATTTTTTTAAACTAGCCAGGTGTGGCGGTGTGTGCCTGTACTCCCAGCTACTCGGGAGGCTGAGGCAATACCCCGACTCAAACAAAACAAAACCTAGAAAGAGAGAACGAGAAAGGATGACCAGGACAGAAGGCAGACTTTTATAACCTAGCCTCAGAAGTGACATGCCATCACTATGCTATAGGTCACATGGACAAACCCTGGTACAGTATGGGAACAGACTACACAAGGGTGTGAATACCAGGAGGCAGGGCTCATTAGGAGACATCTGAGAGGCTATAGAGTTTGAAATCATCAAATCTTCTAAATCCTGAAGCCAATCCCAGCCAGCGACAAATTAACATACCACGACAGGCAAGGTTAGTTTTGCACAGTTGCAAAAACTTAAACAAATTATTCACATTATGTTGCAAAGATGAAAAGGGAAATACTATTTAAAAAACTGTAAATATCCATGAGAAATGTCAATTTCTATTTTCTTCTTACCCCCAAAATTACTGAAATGTTCTTGCTGCCCAATTTTCAACTCATGGCAATAGTTATTTTCATTCTAAAAATTCAGGATTTGACTCAGCAAACACATCAGTGCCCAGAAAGCAAATTTCCAAAATTATGCCTCTCTCTTTCTGGAGCACAGAATAGACCTAAAGGAAAAAGAGTTTAGGTCACATAATGATCTATCATTTCTAACCCTCATACTGGCACACTGAAATGGCAGGGTCTTCCACATTTTATATAAGGCATAAAATATAAGAAAACACTTTTTAGAATGCTTATTACCTAAGCCTGAACTGGAAGATGGATTTTACATCACCAAAAGCTTTGCACTGATTGAGCTCTACTTCTTCATTTGTAATCCAATGTCACTCGGACTTGGACGAAGGTTAAGGCATAACCAACAAATGTTGATCCTCCTGAGTCTGAGATCCTCTCTGACTGTACCAAGCCTTTAGGTATCCTTGTTTTGCACATTCTTCCTTATTTAAGATGTTTCCAGAGGATGGTGGCAGTGGCCGGAAAGTATTAATACAAAATACTTCAAATTCTATTTTTGACCTGGGAATTCAAGAGGAACAAATGACAGGCTGAACTCAGCTGCGACTGAATGATGGTGTCTCCATCCCAAAGAGCGGTCTTTATGTATGGCTGCTCCCTAGCCTCGTGCTTCAAAACTGCCCTTTGCAGGTGTTCCATCATAGGTCTACTCTGAGTGCTAAGAAGCCAGAAGCATTTGGTGAACTCAGTCATGTCTCCCTGTACCGGTTATGACCTGTTGCTGCTCCTCCCTTAGACAGTCCATGTGTGACATGAGATGATATTGTAAGAGCTGCTGAGTCACAAGATAGTCACAAAGCAAAACATCACCAACACCTTAAATGATGTAATCTACTGTACATAATTATTTTTTAGACAGAGTGGGGGAAGGGCTATTAAAACGTAGGCCATGCAAAATTTATTTAAAAGACTTTTCCCACCAATGAGTTTATTGATGGTATAAAATGTTTTAATCATGTTGTCGAGTTAATTACCCTTGCATTTGACTTGTAACCAAACTCAATTACATACAAGAATTAATCAAAACACACTTAGCTTGAAGCACAGGTAAACCATGAAGTCATTAGAGGCTGAGCAATGTCATCATAAATTAGCAGAAGCTCTATTACCTATCTAAATTCAAATTACACATTTTCACACTTGCTTTGTTCAAAAGGTACAACAGATAGAAAGCATTCTTAGGCGACTACTTCATACTCAGCGGTATCTCTTACAGGTATTTTAAGCAAAAAATGTAGACATATTACAAGTTAAGAGATGAAAGCCAGACCAGCAGGCAATCATTCAAATCCTAATCAAGAAACCCAAATGTTAATTAAAGCACCCTGGGCCTTTTTAGTGATGCTCAATACCTATTTATAAATGATGGTGACATTATAGGATTTGCTTTCCTTTAATTTGTGCTGTAGGCATCTCGGCATTGGAAAAGAAAACCACAGGTCATCACAGAGTCCAACCTTATGGCCAACCCCCAGTGGCATACATGGAAGGCTGTCAATACCATCACTTTGTTATCACTGTCACGCTCAGCCTGCAAGAACTCCACTTGACTTCATCCTAAAAGCACACTCAGGTACAGCTCCCAGAACAGCCTATTCAAAAAGCAGATTGTGAGGCTGCTCGGCTGAAGACCTGCCACCCTTACAATGAAATCCAGACTCATCTCCATGGCCTGCAAGGCCCTACACAATCCACCCCACCTCATCTTTAAGCCTGTTGTTCATGCACCACTTGAGTCACATCAGTCTTCTAGCTCTTCGTCAAACTCACCAAGTTCTTTTTCACCTCAGTGAACTGGAGGCGCTTCTCCCTCTGTCTCAAACCCTCTGCCCCCAAGCATCATGAGGCTGGCTCCTACTCAGAATCCAGGTCCTGTCTCTGTATCCACTTCTCAGAGAAGCTTTCCCTGACCAGTCTAACACATACTGCATCACCCATTAGCCGCTATCACTAGCTGTTATTTTTGCCTGCACTTACTTATTAACACACTTCCTAGCTACCATATGTGTACACAGAAGATGGTAAGTTCTGTAATAACAGCAGTGAACAAAAACTAAGGCTTATGTTGTTCAGAAGACTTACTAAGTGCCAGGCTCAAAGCTAAGCACTTCTGTTCTCACGACAACCCTATAAGGCATTATCCTAATCTTGCACATGAGAAAACTAAAGTACTAAAGTACAATTAAGTAACTTGCCCGAGACACACAGCTACTAACTGGTAAAGCTGGGTTCCAGACCCAGAAGTGAATGGCTCTTGAATCCACACTCAATCTTAAGCAGGACATTCTGTCCCCTTCCCATCAGAGCAGAGCCCTGCTCTGTCCTGCTCACAGCTCAATCTCCCAGAGTCTAGACTGCTTGGAGAAGAGGACTGAAGGGAGGGAGCTGGACTTTCTTCTCTCCTGTCACACCCAAATGCTTCCAAATCAGGGACCCTATCCCCCACCCTTCCCAGGATACTCAGTTCCTTCACTGTAGAGTCATTTTAAATCACACAACAGGAGTGACTCAGCTCTAAATTTCTTCATTCACAGAGCAAGGATTTTAAGGATCCAGAAAGCATCTTTTCCTTCATTCACTGAGCCAAACTATCCATCTCACTCACTCATGCCTTTTTCTTAATTCCAGAAAAGAAGTCAAGTTAGAACAGCCAAGTTTTTTTTGTTTTGCTTTTTGTCACAGCTACTTACAGAGATATCAAGATCTCTGGAACAACCAATCAGAATGGAGCATTAAATCCAGTCCAATGTTCTTACAGTAATTTATGAAATGAGGCACAACCTCAGTCTACGAGCCCTTCTTGCTACTCCAGTTTCTATTTGGGTCATAATATTTCTATCTCCAAAAGATCACATTCCCAGGGCTGAAAAGTAGCCTGTTGCTTCATCAAAACGCCATCCAACAAAAACCATTTTAGTGGTTAAATTTGGTTTCCTTCAGGAGCAGTTGGCTGAAAGCTCACTGGGACATGTGGTTTCAGCTATTCTTACTCTTCAGGGTAGTGCTATTTTTCCTCTAAGCAATGTAGCCCAGCAACCCCAAGGAAACCTGATTAACTTCTCTGGAGATGTGCTGGTACAACTCATCCTTCTCTTGCTTCAGGGAATCTGAATGGCAACACTTCTGTTTTACTAGAACCTTAAAAATGCCCAGAGAAATAATGAACAGGCTGGGCACGATGGCACAAGCCTGTAAACCCAGCACTATGGGAGGCCAAGACAAGAGGATTGCCTGAATCCAGGGATTTGAGAACAGCCTGGGCAACTTGGTGAGACCTCGTCTCTACAATAAATCAAAAAATTAGCCAGGCATGGTGAAGAACGCCTGTAGTTCCAGCTAATTGGAAAGCTGAGGCGGAAGGATCGCCTGAGCCCAGCAGGTCGACACTGGGGTGGCTGAGCATGCCATTGCATTCCAACCTAGGCGACAGAGTGAGACACTTACTCAAAAAAAAAAAAAGAATAAACAAAAACTGATGCCTCTTCCAGAACATTCCTTCTCTTTCTTTGGTCCTCATTTTGTCTTCAGAATGCAAGTCAGGATTAAGAATTAGGAACTACACCTCACCTCTCCAAAGCATAGCTACTTTGATAAACTTGATAGTTTGGGATGCAAAGGGGTTCTTACCAAGGGAAAAGCTTATGTGCTAATAGAACATGCCAATGACTCCAATGTCTCAGCTCTCAGATGGTTCTAGCATCAAGCTATGAGACCAAAAATACAGACTCAGTTTCCTTAATAAACTGCGAGCTCAGCAATACTTCAGCATTAAGTTGTACCCTTGACTCCTGAGAGTCATCATGAAAGTATGTGCTGGTGACTCAAGAGGAACTGGCCTATAAAGTGGGTCAGTACAAACTGATCACCATTCCTGGAAAAGCTGCTGAGTACATGGCCCTCAGAGAGAGTGTCTCTGAGCAACCGCCATGCCTGTATTAGGGTGAGACCACAGAAGGGTCAGACTGAATTTATTTACAATTCTGAAATATTGTCATCATGGACTTTATCATTAATTTTTATTTTATTTTATTTTATTTTATTTTTTTTTTACTTTTTGAGTTGGATCTCACTCTGTCGCCCAGACTGGAGTGCAGTGGCCACTCCCGGCCACCGC